>NC_069499.1:899958114-900018114 GCF_027579735.1 Bombina bombina
AGAGATGCTCAGGTGATATTTTTCTGTCAGCTTTTTACAGTTATACTGCATCAGTTTCAAGTGATTTAGCATATGAGTATTATGTCCCTGTAAGCAGTGGATGCTGCTTCGGAGCCCCATCATTTCAGGTCCTCCTGAAACTGAAGTTAAGAAGCAGAGGTCGTAAGACCACTGCTCCTTAACTTCTCTGCCACTTTTTAGGTTTTGGACTGGAATCATCCCGATTGGAATGATTGACGGCCCCTGCTAGCGGGCCGATTGGCCGACAGTGAGCAGGGAGCAGCATTACCCAAGAATTTCACTAGAAATGCTTGTGCAATGATAAATGCTGATAGCATATGCTGTCGGCATTTAAAAAGGTTGAGCAGACATTATTTGCTATAGCGAATCATGTCCGCTCGCCTTTTAATAAATCGACCCTATTGTGTCAGTATGAAGAGGTCCCTAAAAAAAAGTCAGAAACACAAATTTGAATTTGAAAGATATTTAACTATGAAGGTTTCTTGATGTGAAGGTGAGACTCCTAGATTGCATGATTTTTCTCCATAATGGCGAGTTTTTGAATATCAGGCCATGAGAGAGAGAGAGAGATAAAGTTGTGCACAGGGATAGGGCTGACTTCAGGGAGGTAAGATAGACATCTTGTAAATCCTGCCACCATATTTGTAAATGAGCTCTATTTTGAAGGGATAACTACGGTGGATGGGGGAGCGGGCAGCACCTAGACCTATATACCTGCTGCACTATAAAGAAGACCCCCTAATAGGTCTAATAGGAAATACAATTATGGGTAAATAGGAGCGCCAAAAGGCTAAGGTATAATACAGGTACCAGTACTTTGTTCAATTAAAATGGTTTAAACAATTTATTTTATCATGAAAAACAGACCAAATAATCCAAATAATAAATGAAAACCACACTGGTTAAAATCGCAATAGGTATAAAAACAATGAGTACATAAAAAATCACAATGAGAATGTTAAAACATCACAAGGAGAATGTTGAGGGTGGATCCACATAAAAGAAAGAGCTAAACTGGGGGAGGGAGAGGAAGGGGAAACGACTCCACCATCCAATTCAATAAGATCAATATAAAACTCCAATAAGAAGATGGCGATTTTGTGTTTTGGTGTATCACCACATACAATAATGATTAAAGGTGCTTATATTATTGTGTACAAGTCCATTCCAGAAAAAATGTAACCAGAAAAAGACATACAAATAATTAAATCCGGTGTGGAGTTACAATCCAAAAAACAGTGTATAACAACGTGAGATAAATCGGCGTGTGAAAAATAACATGTGAGAAACAGAAAATATATATAAAAATGTTAAGGATAGACCGGTTCTAAAAAAGGCCGGTTATAATAAAAACATGGCTATTGTGCTCAAAAAAATGAAAACGTTTTCAAAATCAAAAATTAAAAATTAAAAATTCTGAGTGAACCAAATGAAAGCTAACCGTGTATATGGGGGTGTATCAAATTGAGTATTCAAACAACGTGTGACAGATAACAACAGAGTATGGCAAATATCAAATGACAAAACATAAAGCAATTAATAACTTTTGGGAAAGAACCACTGAATTAACGATCCAAGGAGCTTGTCCTGATCCAGTATCCTAGTTTGTCAAAAACATGGACCTGAAAACAAAAGGAAAAAGGACTCCTCAACAAACAGGGCCTATGGGGTGTAGCTTATCGGTAAATAAACTTACCCCCAAACGCCGGTTGATCCTGGTAGAATATGAAGCCTCACAAATCTCTGGGTTAGTCTACGCATTTCGGCCCAACAATAGGGCCTTTTTCAAGACATAATGAGGCTTAAATATCACTAACCTTATATATCCAATGATAGGGGAGTGTTTCTAAAGAAAAGAGCACCAAATTTACTTTCAGGCGGTTAGATTCCCACCAAATGCTTACCGCGTTGTCATGCCACTAACCGGATATCCGCTTATGGATTACTTCCGTTTGTGTCATTTCCGGATTCTCCGAACAACTTCCGGTAATTGTATTTCCGGTGGTAGCGTGGCCATTTAGATTATGGGCAAAGATAAGGGCGCATATGGGCTGACCAAATAGATAATATAACAATATAGAAATTGGAATAGTGATTGGCTATGACTAGATTTTAGGCTCATAAATACCAGGATATACATGTTTTGAGACTGGTAATCAAAATATAACGTGAAATATATAAAAAATGTACGTTAACAACATCTAATCTAACTTTTGGAAAATATTAAAAATATATATTAAAAAATTTATTAAAAACCAAAATCCTCACCTATAGGATAATCCACCATCTCCTATACTATCTAGTTATAAGTCCGACAATGGATAAATAATATACAGATTTTACTGAGAGTTTCACAACCACAATACCAAGTATGAATTGCGACCAGAATATTGGGAACTGAACATCTGAAACATGGCAACCTATTTGTTTGGATGAGTAAAACATTTTATAAGTGTGTGGGTTGTCAACTGGTGTATCTTGCCCTAGGATACAGTATGTGAAATGAATCAAATATATATGTAAATACGAGATTCCGTGAAGAAATGATGGTTGGCTTCAAGACCACATGTTTTTAGGGAGCTTTTAACATGGACCCTCAAGAGATACAACTTAATAGGGAACAAGAGGGAACCCTCAAGAGATACAGCTTAATAGGGAACAGGCAGTGTTTGATTACTTCTCTTATTCCTGGAATAAATGCACTATTTCAAAATTGGCATTATGTCCTTTAGGGTAGATACAATCTAAGTTAAATATCCATTTTGATTCTGTTTTCAACATTCTGCATTCCAAGTTTCCACCCCTCCAATCCTTATTCAATTTGCATATTCCCATGAATCTAAAACTTTTGTCACTTCCCCCATGGGTTTCTTTAAAATGTTTATAAAGAGGCAGGTCTGTTTTTCCCCATTTGATCTGCAGTAGATGTTCCCGGATTCTATCTTTCAACTTTCTAGTTGTCTGTCTGACATACTGCAGACCACAGCCGCATTCAATTAAGTACACCACATAATGATCTGTGCATCTAAGGGTTTGTTTGACGTTGAATATCTCATTGGTGACTTTAGATTTAAAAGAGCTGTTCTTGATGCCGTGCTTGCATGCCTTACACAGATGGCATGGGTAAAGTCTACATCATTTCTTGCCTGAAACTCCTATAGGATTTTTAATTGTATTGCATCTAGGGACACTTGGAGCTAAAATTGACTTCAGGTTATTTGCCTTTCTATAGATGAAGAATGGTTGTTCAGATAGATGTTCACCTATGATATCGTCATCCTTAAGTAGATGCCAGTGCCGTTTTATTATGTCCTCTATGGTCTTTTTCCTTTCATTGTACTGGGTAATAAATGGGATCCTTAAACTCTCAGGAGATCCTGTATTTTGCTTGGTTTTATATTTTAGGAGGGTTTCTCTCTTCATATTATTGACATCCATTATGGTCTTGTCTATATGGGATTCGTTGTAACCCCTTTCAAGGAATCTGTTCTTGAGTATTTGGGATTGTCTTATCCAAGTCTCTTCTTGTGAGTACTACAAACTGGAAACTCTGTGACTGGGTGTCACAGATAACCTATAGGAGGCGCTTACTTAACAGGTGGTGTGAGTGGCCCTAGTGTGAATGTGTAATAATCATCACATATGTAAATAAAAACATAACTAAAGTACAAAATTACTATAGAATATAAATTGTTAAAATCATATATAAACTTAATTGGAAAATTAATATGATATGTAAATCAAAAAATATAATAATAAAATAAAAATGCAAATGTATATATAAAAATACACACGTTGTACTGGAAGATGTCCAATATAAACGGTGCAAATAATAAGTCCCAAATAAAGTCCGTCTGAGAAAGGGAAAAGTGGAGAAGGCAGCTCTCAGTCTTCACTTCACAAGTGATGTAATTTTCTTATATGGACAACTGTAAAAAACAGAAACAGAGGCGCCACATGTGTAGATCAATAGATACCAGGATGTATATCTGGACAAGACACAGGATACTCACAAACGTGAAGGCACTCTCTTGTGCCTGTTAGAGGCAGGCTGGTATTCTAAACAGCAAACCAGCTGGCTGTGTATACGAATCCCCGTCGTGATGTCCTGGAGAGATGGATGTCCTGCAAGGCAGTCCTTGCCTGGATAGTGTCCTAGAGGTTGGAACAAGGGAGAAAGGCTGGACAGCCTTTGGGTTACTTGGAAGAGATTGATGCACACACCAGACTTAGTGAATCATAAAACTAGCATTTATTATACAGAATAAAATCGCCAGTAATGTAGCACATTACAGCTGGTGTGTTAAAATCAAATCTCTTATGGTATATAGAGAAGTAAAGCGACGCGTTTCTCGGGAGTGACCCCGTTTCCTCAGGCTTGTATGCTCTATCTATGTCTTAATCACCCTTAAATAGGCCCAAGTAACCACATGTTCACAATAAACACTCCCCTTCCTTCCTTTACTTAAACCAATCAGAACCTTCCTTTCCCCCCACTCCCACTTGTTGCAGTAATTAGTTATTATTTACTAGATAAATTTGTCATTGACAATATACTGTTTATTCCCTCTTATTCTTGTTATATATACAGATGATCTTGAGATTTATTAACAAACTTGTTTTTGCGATCATGTAGAAAGTTACAACCGGGATTATATAAACAAATCATGTCATGTGATGTGTGTCTAACCCACCAATGATAACGAAGAACTATGGGGCTTGTCTTAAAATCTGGATCCGATTGGTGGGAGTCTATTTAATCATAAACTACATTTCCCATGATTCCTGTGAACTCGTTTTGTGTGATCATATAGAGAGTTACAACCGGGATTATATAAACATGTGATATTTACCACCAATAATAACGAAGAACTATGGGGCTTGTCTTAAAATCTGAATCCGGTTGGTGGGAGTCTATTTGTTAATGAACTACATTTCCCATGATTCCTGTGAACTCCTTTTGTGGGTGTGGACCGCACCAGTTTTGTATCCACCGCCATCAGCATCACAGATAATGATTTTCATTGCTCAATACAGGTACACACCCAAAAATCTGATAGGTTGGTATGGCGTAAACACACTAACGTCAAGTTAACCAACCATGTTCAATATACGATCAATAGTGGACTCTATATTATGCCCAAATAAGTTTAAATATCCAATAATTATGGCTATATGCGTGATAACAAATATGTATATAAAAAAACGATGTGCAATAAAAATTAATGTGTACGGAACATCGGTGTTATAAAACTATATTTTAGACACCAGGGACTCGTTCCTAAATGTCCCTCTTCGCTTATGTGGTGAAGTGACTATATCTCTATGTTTGTTAATGTGCACTGGTGTACCAAGCATATTACATAAATTAACGTGACTATATCTGTGTGTATTTTTAAATCCCCTATAAATAACCGAGATGGTGATCACCAAACTCAGACAGAGGGAAACCTATTGGATTTTCAAATTCAATAGCTTGTTTCCCACAGGCTTAAACGAAGTTATAGATTCAGCTGTATTTACATAACATAAGTCACTATTTTATAGATCTTGAGATGAATTGCAATATGAATATCAATAATATAGGTACAAATGAGGCTATGGATTTAGATGTACTCACACAGCATATGTCAATGTTATTGTTTGGTAATTCTGGAGACAAATTACAATATGAATATCAATATTATAGATTTCATCTGCTTTGGATATACCATTTACAGTATTTTTATTATTTTTTATGCGGTTGAAGAGCAACATACAGAAATGTATGTATATATATGTATATATATATATATATATATGTGTATATGTGTGTGTGTATATATATATATATATATATGTATTTATAGTGATTTTGTACACTGGACTTTCACCCCCCACTTGTTGCTTATGATAGTGAGTACCTCAAATGCGCATATATATCAGTACCAATAACATATATTAGAACGATCATTGTAACCATATGATATTTAGTAATTATAAGCAGGAAGATTATGAGGCTCCATTTATATTCCCTTCTCATTCATGGTCCTCCATTAGCCCCATCTTTATGGAGTAACCAATCAATATTATATTGTATGCCACTTCTAACAAATATCAACACCGTTATCACTGTTCTCATTGTTTACCATATACATATATTATTATTTCATTTTATATCATTAACACGTATGCACTTAGCCTTATAGACATCAACTAGCAGCACTAAACAATCACATAATATTTCTAATAAATGAATCCCGCTGACATTCACCATACATATCGTTAACACGATATGCACTCACATATATTATATTTAACTTATTTTATAAAAATATTGCCACCACGTCCAGAGATCACCATCTCGGTTATTTATAGGGGATTTAAAAATACACACAGATATAGTCACGTTAATTTATGTAATATGCTTGGTACACCAGTGCACATTAACAAACATAGAGATATAGTCACTTCACCACATAAGCGAAGAGGGACATTTAGGAACGAGTCCCTGGTGTCTAAAATATAGTTTTATAACACCGATGTTCCGTACACATTAATTTTTATTGCACATCGTTTTTTTATATACATATTTGTTATCACGCATATAGCCATAATTATTGGATATTTAAACTTATTTGGGCATAATATAGAGTCCACTATTGATCGTATATTGAACATGGTTGGTTAACTTGACGTTAGTGTGTTTACGCCATACCAACCTATCAGATTTTTGGGTGTGTACCTGTATTGAGCAATGAAAATCATTATCTGTGATGCTGATGGCGGTGGATACAAAACTGGTGCGGTCCACACCCACAAAAGGAGTTCACAGGAATCATGGGAAATGTAGTTCATTAACAAATAGACTCCCACCAACCGGATTCAGATTTTAAGACAAGCCCCATAGTTCTTCGTTATTATTGGTGGTAAATATCACATGTTTATATAATCCCGGTTGTAACTCTCTATATGATCACACAAAACGAGTTCACAGGAATCATGGGAAATGTAGTTTATGATTAAATAGACTCCCACCAATCGGATCCAGATTTTAAGACAAGCCCCATAGTTCTTCGTTATCATTGGTGGGTTAGACACACATCACATGACATGATTTGTTTATATAATCCCGGTTGTAACTTTCTACATGATCGCAAAAACAAGTTTGTTAATAAATCTCAAGATCATCTGTATATATAACAAGAATAAGAGGGAATAAACAGTATATTGTCAATGACAAATTTATCTAGTAAATAATAACTAATTACTGCAACAAGTGGGAGTGGGGGGAAAGGAAGGTTCTGATTGGTTTAAGTAAAGGAAGGAAGGGGAGTGTTTATTGTGAACATGTGGTTACTTGGGCCTATTTAAGGGTGATTAAGACATAGATAGAGCATACAAGCCTGAGGAAACGGGGTCACTCCCGAGAAACGCGTCGCTTTACTTCTCTATATACCATAAGAGATTTGATTTTAACACACCAGCTGTAATGTGCTACATTACTGGCGATTTTATTCTGTATAATAAATGCTAGTTTTATGATTCACTAAGTCTGGTGTGTGCATCAATCTCTTCCAAGTAACCCAAAGGCTGTCCAGCCTTTCTCCCTTGTTCCAACCTCTAGGACACTATCCAGGCAAGGACTGCCTTGCAGGACATCCATCTCTCCAGGACATCACGACGGGGATTCGTATACACAGCCAGCTGGTTTGCTGTTTAGAATACCAGCCTGCCTCTAACAGGCACAAGAGAGTGCCTTCACGTTTGTGAGTATCCTGTGTCTTGTCCAGATATACATCCTGGTATCGATTGATCTACACATGTGGCGCCTCTGTTTCTGTTTTTTACAGTTGTCCATATAAGAAAATTACATCTTCTTGTGAGTAGTTTTTCTTTATCCTCATGAGCTGTCCCTTCGGGATATTAGATATCCATTTTTTATGGTGACAACTGGATTGATGGATATAGTTATTGGGATCGACTTTCTTGAAGTGAGTCGAGCTTTCAACTCTCCCATTTTCAACTCTAATGTCAAGATCTAAAAAAACAATGTGATCCTTGCTGATGGTACTGGTGAACTTCAAGTTGGATTGATTCATGTTCATTACTTCTAATGTGTATTCAAGATCTTCCCGACGTCCTTTCCAAATAATCAGAAGGTCGTCTATGTATCTTTTGTAGAGGACCAGGTCCGCGCCTGCTGGGCAGGACTCCCAAAAGATGGTTTCCCATCTGCCCATGTAGAGGTTAGCGTAGCTGGGTGTGAACCTGGTCCCCATTGCGGTCCCACATATCTGACGGTAGAATACTCCGTCCAAACAGAAGTAATTATGTTTCAGAATGTAGTCTATCCCATCTAGTATAAACCTCCTCTGGGATTGAGGCATACTTTCATCTTTGTCAAGATAATTGCTGATGGATTCCAAACCTCTCTCGTGTGGGATAGAGGTATATAACGATGTTACATCGCTAGTCACCATGATGTAGCTGTCATCCCATTCCATGTTTCTCGATAGGTTCAGAACTTCGGTTGAATCTCTTAGATAGGAGGGCAAAGTTCTTACATACGGTTGTAATTGTTTATTGATATATTCTGATAAATTACTTGAAAGTGATCCTATACCCGATATAATCGGTCTCCCAGGGGGACTGACCAAACTCTTATGGATCTTGGGCAGATGGTAAAAGACAGGTATCTTTGGATGTTTGATAGATAGATAGATACCTGTGTTCCTTATCATTTAATATGCCCATTTCGTTGGCCTCAGCCAATAGATCATCCAAAATCCTCTTATAATTGCCTGTGGGGTCTGAGTTTAAGATTTCATATGTCTCCTTTTCATCAAGAATTCTCTTGGACTCTTTCCAATAGTCTGTTTTGTTCAACAGAACCATACCCCGCCTTTGTCAGCCGATTTGATCACCAAATCCTGGTTCTTTTCCAATTTTGATATTATCTGTAGCTGTTTGGCATTCAAATTTCTTTTGTGTGCCTTAATAGAATTAAATGTCTTCATATCACTGCACACCATAGCTTCAAAAGCTTCAATAGCTGGACCCTTGCAATGGGTGGGATAAAAATTAGATTTAGGCTTTAAATCTGAGTGCTTAAATGGGTTTTCATTGTGGGGTCTTGGTGTGGTTGTAATACTTCTTTCTACTGAAGATTTTAGGAAATACCTCTTTAAAGTGAGTTTTCTTATGAACTCTTTGGTGTTAAGGTACGTTTGGAACTTATTTAATCCTTTCGATGGAGCATAAGAGAGGCCTAGCCCCAATACTGATAGCTCTTCTGAGTTAAGGTTGGTGTCACTCAAATTAAAGATTCCTTTTATTTTGTCAGTCGATTTGTTAGCTTCCAAATTGTTTCCAATATTGGTCTGCTCCTTTGTAGAGCTGGTTAGTCCTGATCTAATCTTGATTCTGGACCCTGATCTCCATCCCCGATGTGTCTTCTTTTTATAGGGGTCCACATTTTCCAGCGTCACCTGTTTCCTTTTTCCTTTCTGTTCCCTCAGGGGCGGGTTGTTCTGACCTAGCCCTAAAAAAGGAGATGATGAAGATGCTTCCAAATCCTCCCTAGGGGTGTTTAAGGGCTCCCTGGTGTTGGGAGTGGCAAGGGGAGAAAACCTGTTGGGCATTTCCCTGTAATTGTCTTTCCAGTCTTGTTGTCGTCCCCTAAGAGGGTAATGGTCAACCACATAATCATCATAAGGTCTTGGCCTGTACTGATTCCTTTGTTGCTGTTTCCTCATATTATGTTGATTATAGTCGCCAAAGTTCCTCGACCATTGTTGCTGTTCTCCATAGCTTTCTTTTTCGGAATAATGGTGATATGGTCTATACTGGGGTCCGTTGTTCCAATGTGGTGGACGATAACCCCTCCTGACTTCATGTTGATTGGTGTTGTACAGTCCATAGTTTTCGTATTGTCTCTGGGTGTAATTAGAATCATCATGCCAATTCCCTCTATATGTGTGGTTTCTTCTATAGTTGGCAGATTGTCTTTGGTAGTTAGTATTCCCATTGCTATGCCAGTCTTCCCTAGGGGGTTCCTTTGGCGTTCTGCATTGGAGACCATCCTCTGTTGTGGTCTATTGGTTCCATATGGTGAACGATTATCATAGAGGTTTTTAGGCCTGGGTACTTCTCTAATTTCCATGTGCCTATTGGTATAATGTTCCTTAAGGAGTATCTCTTTTCTGTCCTCTCGACTCTGCGGGTGTGTAGGAGGTAACTGTTTTGTTGACTCTGGATTAATTGAGTCACATCCTTCATTTCCATTATTATCAGGGTTATCCTGAACCGCATTCAGGTCTCTATTTATTTTCTTTGTTTTCTTTGCAATGGTGTCATCTTTTAATTTATTGATTTTCGTGTATAGATGTTCTTGTTTTTCTTTGAAGGTTTGGGAATCCTTAAATACCTCCATATTCTTTTCTTCAGTTTGTATCTCTGAGTCTATGTGTGTTAGGAGGAGTTCCATATATTTGATGATAAGTTTCATCAGCTCCTGGGAAGCTTCAATTATGATTTTGTTCCAATTGTCAGTAAACTGTTTGGAATTTGTATTAAAAGAGCATTCTTTAGTTATCATCAAGCCTTTGGGAACAATGTTCAGTTTCAAAAAAAATTTCAGAAATGAGATCTCGATTTTATATTTAGTTTCGGAAATTAATAACTTTTCCAGGTTTTTAAATATGGTATTGATATCTAAGACAGTATTGGTGCCTGTGGGATTATCTCTATTGAGAGCTATGTTAATATCAGAGCTAACATCTGCTCTTAAATTTCTAATCAATAGTGTAGATTCCATTTTATTGTAAACCAACACACTGGAAATCGATGGATAGATGAGAATAGTGCTATTGTAAATGTAGAGTGGTGGACCTGTGTCTGGCAGCTAAGCTCCCAATTAGGTAAAGAATAGATAACTACGGTGGATGGGGGAGCGGGCAGTGCCTAGACCTATATACCTGCTGCACTATAAAGAAGACCCCCTAATAGGTCTAATAGGAAATACAATTATGGGTAAATAGGAGCGCCAAAAGGCTAAGGTATAATACAGGTACTAGTACTTTGTTCAATTAAAATGGTTTAAACAATTTATTTTATCATGAAAAACAGACCGAATAATCCAAATAATAAATGAAAACCACACTGGTTAAAAGCGCAATAGGTATAAAAACAATGAGTACATAAAAAATCACAATGAGAATGTTAAAACACCACAAGGAGAATGTTGAGGGTGGATCCACATAAAAGAAGGAGCTAAACTGGGGGGGGAGAGGAAGGGGAAACGACTCCACCATCCAATTCAATAAGATCAATATAAAACTCCAATAAGAAGATGGCGTTTTGGTGTTTTGGTTTATCACCACATACAATAATGATTAAAGGTGCTTATATTATTGTGTACAACAAGTCCATTCCAGAAAAAATTTAACCAGAAAAAAACCATACAAATAATTAAATCCGGTGTGGAGTTACAATCCAAAAAACAGTGTATAACAACGTGAGATAAATTGGCGTGTGAAAATAACATGTGAGAAATAGAAAATATATATAAAAATGTTAAGGATAGACCAGTTATAAAAAAGGCTGGTTAAATAAAAACATGGCTATTGTGCTCAAAAAAATGAAAACGTTTTCAAAATCAAAAATTAAAAATTAAAAATTCTGAGTGAACCAAATGAAAGCTAACCGTGTATATGGGGTGTATCAAATTGAGTATTCAAACAACGTGTGACAGATAACAACAGAGTATGGCAAATATCAAATGACAAAACATAAAGTAATTAATAACTTGAAACATGAATAAAGACATATAAATAGAAAACAACAAAAAACAAATTTAGTCAAATGAATTCTAGAATCATCCTATAAAATGTCCATAACAAAAGTCCAACTTTTGGGGAAGAACCACTGAATAAACGATCCAAGGAGCTTGTCCTGATCCAGTATCCTAGTCTGTCAAAAACATGGACCTGAAAACAAAAGGAAAAAGGACTCCTCAACAAACAGGGCCTATGGGGTGTAGCTTATCGGTAAATAAACTTACCCCCAAACGCCGGTTGATCCTGGTAGAATATGAAGCCTCACAAATCTCTGGGTTTGTCTAAATGGCCACACTACCACCGGAAATACAATTACCGGAAGTTGTTCGGAGAATCCGGAAATGACGCAACCGGAAGTAATCCATAAGCGGATATCCGGTTAGCGGCATGACAACGCGGTAAGCGTTTGGCGGGAATCTAACCGCCTGAAAGTAAATTTGGCGCTCTTTTCTTTAGAAACACTCCCCTATCATTGGATATATAAGGTTAGTGATATTTAAGCCTCATTATGTCTTGAAAAAGGCCCTATTGTTGGGCCAAAATGCTTAGACTTACCCAGAGATTTGTGAGGCTTCATATTCTACCAGGATCAACCGGCGTTTTGGGGTAAGTTTATTTACCGATAAGCTACACCCCATAGGCCCTGTTTGTTTAGGAGTCCTTTTTCCTTTTGTTTTCAGGTCCATGTTTTTGACAGACTAGGATACTGGATCAGGACAAGCTCCTTGGATCGTTTATTCACGGTTAGCTTTCATTTGGTTCACTCAGAATTTTTCATTTTTAATTTTTGATTTTGAAAACGTTTTCATTTTTTTGAGCACAATAGCCATGTTTTTATTATAACCAGCCTTTTTTATAACCGGTCTATCCTTAACATTTTTATATATATTTTCTATTTCTCACATGTTATTTTTCACACGCCGATTTATCTCACGTTGTTATACACTGTTTTTTGGATTGTAACTCCACACCGGATTTAATTATTTGTAGGGTTTTTTTCTGGTTACATTTTTTCTGGAATGGACTTGTTGTACACAATAATATAAGCACCTTTAATCATTATTGTATGTGGTGATACACCAAAACACCAAATCGCCATCTTCTTATTGGAGTTTTATATTGATCTTACTCTGCCACTTAAGGTAATTCTGAAAATCTGGTTAGTTAGTTTGGCCTGAGGATTGGAATGAAGAAACATTGATCTGGATATTATAGTAAACCATTTTTTATACATTCATAATATATTATATAACTACATTATTATTTTATTTAAATTACTAAACATATGAGAAGTTAAACATGTTTTTTTTTAAATTGACAGCTTTTTAAATATTGTATTTGTATAGCCTATATAAGCTTTCAATGTACTGAGCAAACTTGTGGTAATTTATGTTTCTCATATTTTCTAAGGGCATTGTTGAACAACAATGTCAGCTCATATTACAAGTTGAAAGTAAATGCTATTGTTCAAATGCAAACGCATTTAACACTTAAACTTTTTACGCCACCTGAAAGGTTACGTAAAGAATTTGGCTGGAGAAAACTCTATAAACCCCTAAACTGCCACACCCCACATCGCAACATACCCCACTACTCTTTTAACCCCTAAATGCCACACCCCCACATCACAAAATACCCCTATACTCTATTAACCCCTAAACCGCCACACCCCACATCACAAAATAGCCACTAACTTCTAAACCCCCTAACCAGCTAACCCCCTTAACCTAACACCCCTAAGTTACCCCCCAAAAAACTAAACTTACCTTAAAAATAACTAACCTTAAAAAAAAATGTAATATTACCTTACAAAAAAAAAAACACACACACTGTAGCAATAGCCTTTAAAAGTTTTTTTAGTAGGGGTACCCTTCATTCCTATTGGTTGATATTTTTAAATTCAAATTCAAATCAGCCAATAGAAAGAAAGTTTTTTCTATTGGCTGATATAAATTTGAATGTGAAAATCATACATTAGGAATGCAAGGGTACGCCTATATGAAGGCTGAACATCACATTCAAAATTCAGTGAGTGGCTGGTGACCACATGAAGTGGACATTGGTGTCCAAAGATAAGAAGATGAATGAAGATTGCCTCCAGAATGAAGATAGAGGAACACCGCTGCGATGAAGATTGAGCGCCAGCAGTATGAAGATGGAGCACCGCTGCCCTAATTCAGTTTTGGTGAGTAACATCTTTGGGGTTTAGTGTTAGGATTTTTTTTTTTATTTGTTAGCTTTTTGGGCATAAAAAGAGCTAAATGTCTTTTTCAGGACAATTTTTGGAGTAGTTTTTTTTAGATAGCCTTTTTAGGGGGGTGGTGGATTACTTGAAAATTGTGTGTGTTTTTTTGTTTTTTCTTCTTTCAAAAAGAGTTAAGTCACTTTAGGGCAATGTTCCCTTCAAAAAGCGCTTTTAAGGGCTGTTGTTATAGTTTAGTGTTAGTATTGTTTGTTTGTGTTTTCTGATGCTTTTGTTTTAAGTGGGGTTCTAGAATAGGCATAACTGGTTTTTATTTTTTGGTAATTTGTTTTTTCTTTTCTCTAATGGTATTTATTTTTTGTAATGTTAGTTTATTTTAAATTTCAGGGTTTTTTTAAGGTTAGGTTTTTGTTAGTTTTTTGGGGTAACTTAGGGTTTGTTAGGTTAGGGGGTTTAGATGTTAGTGGGTATTTTATAATGTGGGGGTGTGGCAGTTTAGGAGTTAATAGAGTAGAAGGGTATTTTGCAATGTGGGGGTGTGGCAGATTAGGGGTTAATAGAGCAGAGGGGACTTTGCGGTGGGCTATCTGGTGGTTTAGGGGTTAATAGAGTAGAGGGGACTTTGCAGTGGGCTATGTGAAGTATACTCGGAACTCTGAAGTCTAAGTTAAAGCGCTCGCGATATTCTAACTTCTGCTCTTTGTTTATGTTGAGTTAGCTTGGCAGCAAAAAATATTTACATCCAACTTGTAAAATGCGAGCTACCCAACACACGCAAATAGCAGAAGTCGAGCGGATTTAGCGTGGGAGCAGTAATTACCACTGCACTCGTAATCTAGCCTTCAAAAAGCTGTAAATTAAAAAATATATATATTTTACAAAGATGAAAAAAATTAATGAAAAGCTGTGGCTACTGTCTTTTATGGGATATTAATATTCTGTACAGGAAATCTTGTTTCTAAAAATAAAATAACATGAAAATACATGTACAATATACCTGCAACTCCCCAGCTCCTATAGGTTTCTTATTAAGTTGTTTTATTTTTTTTGTTCTTTCTTAACAATCATAAATGAATAAATAGTGAATACATAGGCATTCTATTGGAGCATACTGGGCATTCCATTGGAGTAACCTGTTTTTAATGCGGTAAACCACCAGGAGTTTCAAATTTTAAAAGAAATATCCTCCATCTTAGGTACACATTTTACCCATAGCTGACTTGTCAGCCTTTCAATTGCAACATTTTTAATTTTTTATAAATTTACTGAATGTGGAGTGAAACATATCTAGTTTACATATCTACTATTTAAACTGTTACTACACAGAAACGATATTTAGATGTAGGCAAGAAATAACGGAAAATGGCAGAAGCTTTAGATGTATGAAAAGTAATCTGTTTCACCTCTGTCTAAGCTGCATTCACATATCCCTTTAACATTTTTTTTGGTATGAAAAGGCATTTGTATTCTTATGTCCTTTAAACTGTTTTTTGCATGTTAAATTTTAAGACTATTTTGTAATGTTATCTGATAACCAGTGTAAATTTTAGCTTGCACTTCCTCCCATCTGCTCACTTTCTCTACAATCTAATTTGCAAGTGTGCAACTCCTGTGCAGCCACACTGACTGTTTCCAGGTGTCTGGAATTAAATCATTAGTAGTTAGATCAAACTGCTGCAAAGAGCAGAATACTGGCTCTCCTGAGCCCTGCTTTTTTAAGTGGCTCTTGTTACGTGTGGTGCAGAGTTATCAACTGGAGGGGGAAACTGCAATGTCATAACAACCCACTTACACTTAATCCATACTAACCTTACACCTGCACAATGTTCTCCATATCTTTTCTGCTGTTTCTGTCTGCCCTTCTACTAAAACTTACTGCATGTCCCTATAACAATAACCCCCACACTATCCATATCTAACCCTCTATTCTCTCATCCATATGGTGTCCTCTCATTAACTTTTATGTCTCCTTAGAAATACTTTCTGATCCAACTCTCCTGTCTTCAATCAATCATATCCGCTCTTACAAGTCTCACTCTCTCACCTTCTCTCACTCTCCCTCCTACTGCTGGTGACATCTCTCCTAACCCTGGCCCCGCAGCAATCACCACACTTCAACACACTCGCTCACTCTCCCACTGTAAAAACTCTAGGTAATGCAATCCTAACAATCTCCTCCCTATTATCCCGCATTGCTCATTCCCTTTATTTTATTGTGCTCTCTAGAATGCTCACTCTGTCTGCAACAAACTTACAACCATTCACAACCTATTAGTTTCCAATGCTTTCATTCTTCTAGCAATTACCAAGACCTGCTATCTTCTTCTGACACTGCTTCTATTGCTGCTCTCACACATGGGTGTCTCCACTTTAGTCATACCCCTAGGCCAGCTGAGACACATGGTTACATTGCTGGAATCTTGCTCTCCCTCTCCTGCTCTTATCAGTACCTGCCTCCGATCCCATCTCTATCCTTTTCCTCTATTTTAGTTCACTGCATTTGCCTTTTCTCCCCCTCTCCCTCAGAGTTGCAGCTATCTATCACCCTCCAGGACCAACCTCCCAATTCCTTGGCAACTTTGCTGTCTGGCTTCATCACTTTCTCTCTCCAAATATACCTGCTCTAAATCTGGGGGACTTCAACTTCAACATTGATAACCCATTCGCTCCTGCTGTTTCTAAACTTCTCTCACTCACAAACTCCTTCAGTCTCTCACAACCCACACTATTCCCTACTCACCGTGATTAACACTATATTGATCTGGTATTATCTTACCTCTGCTCTTTATCTGGTTTCACCTGTCACCTGTTTTCCATTTTAGACCACCATGTGCTCACCTTTACAGGCTAAACCTACATCTCCCCCTCACCCTCGCACCTGTTGAAATCTGCATGCTGTGGATCCTCTCCAATTTTCCAACCTTAATCATTGTCTCCTCCCCCACACTTCCCGAATATCTTGCCCTGGCTTTGCTACAGCCCACCAAAACAATACCTTCTCCTCTGCCTAGACACTGTTGCTCCTACCCAACTAAGCGAAACCCCACATCATCAGTTACAGCCCTGACACTATCAGTAAATGTGCTACCTGCAGATATGCTCCCGTAGTGCTGAGCATGCTCGGAGGAAATTGTCAGGTGCTGTCTCCCTAGGAAAGAGGAGCAACGTATCTTAAGTGTATGAACCTCAGCTGCAGAATAAATTAAACCAGTTGTAAATGTAAATGTTAATAAGAGATATGGAGTTTGTTTGGAAGTTTCCCTGATAACAGAGGGGTTGAGTATAAGAAGTCTTACAGGGAAACAGGAAACCCCTGTTCGTTCAGGGATACAAACAGTTAATCTAAGGTATAAGCAGACAAACACACATAGATTGTTAAGGCTACAGAGTAACCATATCTGTGTGCATGTAGAAGCTAACGCAGATTTAGTTAACAAAATAAGTGATGATCAGTGTAACAAAATGATGGGAGTTAGTCACATACTGAAGTGGTTAAATTCAGTTTAAACCTAGTATGCATGCAAAATAAAAAAATAAAGAAAGGAACCTCAGAAAAAATGAGCTGCAGCGTGTAGAGATGAGAAATTCACAAATTCTGGTTATGCCCTGATTAGGTTAGTGTGTATCAGAATCAAAGACACAATTAAGACACTGAAGGAAGTTCAATAGGCACAGAGAAGATGGTAAGAATCTTGGAGAATGACTTACTTTAGGAGGTCTCAGAAGATTGTGAGCTGCAATGGAGTCCGGTCACAGAAGAGAGTTGAAGCAGCCGTGGCTGTAGCAGCTTGCTGACAGGATCCGACATGGCGTGTGACGTCACCACAAGACGGCTGATCCAACAGTGAGTAGTTAGGCTGTGAACAGCTGAGCGGAAGGAGGTTTGAAAGATCTGTGCAAACAGCTAGTAGTGAAGGCTGGATACTTCCTGAATAGAATAGAATTACCAAGCAAAGGTGTAAAGCTTGATTACGGATTTAAAGAGTTTTGGGGGAGTGTCACATAAGCCTAAAGGTGTATACAAGAGGATCTGTAAATGGAAATAAACAAAATAGTACCACATATGATAGAAATAATGCTATGAACCTGATTTCATCTACTATAAGTTCATTCTTCCATCTTAAACATCCCCCCTTCACTTAGACAAGCATCCAACTTATATTCTCTTATATCTACTCACTTCTTAAACCCTAAACCTCTCTCCTCTACTTTCACCTCTCTTGGTGCTCATGGAGACTGCTTTTTCAACAAAATGCATACTATCCAAAGCAACATTCTGACACATGGTCAATGCCTGAAATCTTCCATCTCCACCCTCAGTCACCCCCTCTGCCACTCTCATCATTTCCCAACAATCCTAAGAATGAAGTGGGTTCCTTATTGTCTTTCTCATGCCTCACAACCTGCCCTATTGACTCTATACCTTCACATGTAATAACTTCTCTGCCTTCAACCCTTACTCCAGCTCTTACTCACATCTTCAACCTAATTCTCTCTACTGGTTCATTCCCATCTTCTTTCAAAAGTGCAAATGTCACCCTCATTCTCAAAAAAAACTACATTACCCTAATTCTCCTGCAAACTTCCTCCCCATTTTACTGCTTCCACTAACTTCAAAACTACTAATAAAAATAGTTTTCAATCGCCTAACCTGATTCCTGTCCTTCAACTCCTTGCTTGACACCCTGCAATCTGGCTTCTGTCCACAACACTCAACGCAACTGAGATTTCCCTCACTAAGGCTATTAATGATCTTCTTTCTGCTAAAAATAATGTCTACTACTCTATACCTATACTCTATAAGTATATATCTTACTTGACCTCTCAGTTACCTTTGGCACCATTGACCACCTCATTTTCCTACAGATTTTAAGCTTTCTTGGTCTCTGTGACACTGCCCTCTTTTGGATTCACTCTTATCTCTCTAACATGTCCTTTTCTGTGTCATTTTCTGGTGGTGACTCCTCTTCAATGCTTCTGTTGGTTGGAGTACCTCAAGGCTCTGTCCTGGGTCCTCTACTCTTCTCTATATGTACTTCTTCACTGGGTAAACTTAACACTTAACACTTGGTAAACTCAACAGTTATAGCTTCAAATGTCACCTCTATGCTGATGATACTCAGATCTATTTCTCCACCCCTTCTCTTTCTTCCTCTGTTCTTTCTTATATCAGTGATTATCTGGAATTTCTTCCTGGATGGCCTCTCACCACCTAAAGATTAACATGTCCAAGACTGAGCTCTTTCTAATTCCCCTCTAGCTTTATTCCAATTTCTGACTTTTAACTGTTGGTGGCATCCCTGATGATGGCATCACTGTTGCTCTCTTCATACTGCCGCAACCACTTACGCAATATCTCAAAAATTGGTCCTTTTCTGAATGCTGACACCAATAAGCAACTAACACACTCTCTCTGGTAATTTTCCGACTTGACTACTTTAATAACCTACTAACTGGCCTTCCTCTCTCCCTCCTCTATCCCTTTCAATCCATCCTAAATGCCACTGCCAGGCTAATCCACCTTTCCCGTCGCTCTATATCTGCTGTCCCTCTCTTTGAGTTCCTTTATTGGCTCCCCATTCACAGTATAATTAAATTCAAAATTCTCACCCTGACCTATAAAGCCCTTACCAACGCTGCTCCCCACTACCTGTCCTCACTAATCAACAAATATACTCCTGCCCTAAGGTCCAACAATGACCTTCTCCTTGCATCTTCTACCACACCTCCTCCTATACTAGACTGCAGGACTTCTCTCATGTGGCACCAACCCACTGGAACGCACTTCCTTGCACTGTCCGACTTTCCACTAATCTGTCCTCCTTTTAAATGCTCCGACAAAATACATTTTTGTTTAAGGAAGCCTACCACCTAACTCAGTAACACATTAATTCCACTTTCCTAATAATGCCTTCATCTAACTCTGTACTGACATCATTCTCACCTTTGCAGTCCCCACCTCCTGTTTCTCACCCTTCTACCCTTCTGTAAGTTCCCATGGAAATAGAGCCCTCAATTCCTCCTGTATTTGTTTAATACATTTTGTCCTGTTGCTTAAAAATATTGTATCATCATTGTACTTTTGTCCATTGTACCCATGGACAGAGCTGCAGAGTTATTTGTCACTTTATAAATAAAGTATAATAACAGTAAAATTAGTGAACACACAGTATTTGTTATGTAAATATGCTTTGACTACACACCCCACTCCACACTACTGAAATTTTACTGTTTACTGTCAATGTGGGTGGATGTTTGCTCAGACAGCGACCCTATTGTTTTTTATGAAAGGTTGTTTTTTATGGAAGGCATATTACAACTCATCAGGACAGAGCGAGTCAGGCCACTTTTTTTAAAAATATCACAAAACACATCAATTGCAAGACTGGCAAGAAAAAAAAACTATTTCTCTGGGTTCTGGTGATCTTTTTATCATCAGGTCCTTAACCCCTTAATGACAGAGGACGTACCAGGTACGTCATAGGAAAAGCTCCCCTTAATGACAATTGACGTACCTGGTACGTCCTCTGTTGTTTGCAGTGCTGGAAGCGATCATGATCGCTTCCAGCTGCTTACAAGGGATTGTAGTGATGCCTCAACATTGAGCCATCACTGCAATCCCATATTTTACCCACCGATGCAGAGAGGGCCACTCTGTGGCCCTCTCTGCATCGGCTATTGCGGCTCACACATTCGTTGGTGGGTGGGAGCTACTCCTCTCAATTGCGTTGCCTTTTTTTTTCTCAAAGTTGTAGCCCGATCGGCTCAAATGTTGTTCTGTCGGCGGTTGCGGACGGGGGGGCGGGGGCGGGGGGGGGGGAGTGCGTGCGCATGCGCGCGCACGCAACTTATGCACTCCTGTAAAAAAAAAACGATCATGCAATTGAAGGAAGGGATCTCTGTTGTTAAGTAAGGGATCTGGGAGGGGGAGGGATGTAGATTATTGAGGGGGGCCAGCTACACTACAGAAAACTAATGTTTTAAATAAAAAAAGTAAAAAAAAACTATTTTTGGGGGCAAATTGGGTACTGGCAGACAGCTGCCAGTACCCAAGATGGCGGCAAATAGGTAGGGGGGAGGGTTAGAGAGATGTATGGGGGGATCAGGGAGGTTTTGAGGTAAGGGGGATCCATCACTGCAGACTGTATGAAGAAAATAATAATAAAAAAAAAAAATGCTTTTTATTTCAGTACTGGCAGACTGTCTGCCAGTACTTAAGATGGCGGGGACAATTGTGGGGTGGGGGAGGGAAGAGAGCTGTTTGAGGGGGGTCTGGGGGGATCAGGGGGTGGGATGTGTCAGATGGAAGGCTGATCTCTACACTAAAGCTAAAAATTTACCCTACAAGCTACCTAATTAACCCCTTAACTGCTGGGCATATTACAAGTGTGGTGCGCAGCAGCATTTAACGGCCTTATTATTACCAAAAAGCAATGCCAAAGCCATATATGTCTGCTATTTCTGAACAAAGGGGATCCTAGAGAAGCATTTGCCACCATTTGTGCCATAATTGCACAAGCTGTTTGCAAATAATTACAGTGAGAAACCTAAAATTGTGAAAAATATAACAGTTTTTTTTTATTTGATCTTATTTGGCGGGGAAATGGTGGCATGAAATATACTAAAATGGGCCTAGATCAATAATTTGGGTTGTCTACTACACTACAATAAAGCTAAAATTAAACCTAAAAGCTCCCTACAAGCTCCCTAATTAACCCCTTCACTGCTGGGCATAATACACGCGTGGTGTGCAGTGGCATTTAGCAGCCTTCTAATTACAAAAAAGCAATGCCAAAGCCATATATGTCTGCTATTTCTGAACAAAGGGGATCCCAGAGAAGTATTTAACACCATTTATACCATAATTGCACAAGATGTTTGTAAATAAATTCAGCGAGAAACCTAAAGTTTGTGAAAAAATTTGTGAAAAAGTCAACAATTTTTTTTATTTGATCACATTTGGCGGTGAAATGGTGGCATGAAATATACCAAAATGGGCCTATATCAATACTTTGGGATGTCTTCTAAAAAAAAATATATACATGTCAAGGGATATTCAGGGATTCCTGACAGATATCAGTGTTCCAATGCAACTAGCGCTAATTTTGAAAAAAGGTGGTTTGGAAATAGCAAAGTGCTACTTGTACTTATTGCCCTATAACTTGCAAAAAAAGCAAAGAACATGTAAACATTGGGTATTTCTAAACTTGGGACAAAATTTAAAAACTATTTAGAATGGGTGTTTTTTGGTGATTGTAGATGTGTAACAGATTTTAGGGGTCAACGTTAGAAAAAGTGTGTGTTTTTTCAATTTTTTCCTCATATTTTATATTTTTTTTATAGTAAATTATAAGATATGATGAAAATAATGGTATCTTTAGAAAGTCCATTTAATGGCGAGAAAAACGGTATATAATATGTGTGGGTACAGTAAATGAGTAAGAGGAAAATTACAGCTAAACACAAACACTGCAGAAATGTAAAAATAGCCATTGTCATTAAGGGTAAGAAAATTGAAAAATGGTCTGGTCATTAAGGGGTTAAACTGTCCTTAAACTCTCCAATCATGCATGTATATCAATGCCTTATCACTATTCATTCCTCTCTCTTGTACATACCTTGTATACTATTTGTTTATCAAATCATTGATGATAATGATATGGAAGTTAAATCATTTAACTGTATATAGTACTAGTACAGTATATGGAGGCAATGTATAACATTTTGCTGGATAGTCTAGTATTTCATCTGGTTGTTGGGTAAAATATATGTTAAAGAATCTCACATATCTGCCTGGATGTCAGGCATTTTGACAGCAAAACCTAGATCTGACCTCCTTTCACTCTTCTAGTATACAAGGTCACAGAAACTCTGAACAACATCTGATCTATGGAATTTTTTTTTTTTAATTTTATTTAGGCATGGGCTATCAGAGGGACGGTGGAAGCGTTTTGCCTGCTCTTCCTGTTTTCTCAGCCCCTTTCACTGGGTGTCCCAGCCTCACCTCATCAACGGTGCTAAACTGGGAGCTTCTAAGTAAGTAAGTGAAAAAGGTTTTATACTGGATTTTTAGATCAGTATCTGTGTTTTCTTTTTTATAGTAATGTATATTATAAACAGTAATATAAAAATTAATGTATACTGTCCCCTTAAATTGTTGCTCTGTGTAGGTTAATGGTGGAAAGGGGGTTAAACCCTCTGTTATGTGTATTACTTGAAATTTATTTATTAACCAGGACTTCCCCAATCTACTATGCTTGAGAAGAGAGTTCCTGGCATACTCCCTACAAAAAATTTGTGGGTGGATCAGTTAATAGCAGCTACAACTGCTGCATTTTAAAGCTGATAGGAGAAAAATACAATGCACATTTTTATGTCACTACTTAGAATCCTTAGTACTGCATAATTCTTTCAGGAAACTAATCTACTGACCTGTTTAGGTCTCATAGATATGCCCAAATGGATTTTATTTTCTTAATAGAAACTACTAACATTTTTCAACACATTTAAAAGTAGATACATGTGCTTTCTTGGATAGAGATCAGTTGAATATATTTTGCTGCCAACTTCTTATCGATTTCTTAAACCCATTTGGGAGAGCCATCTGATGGATAGTATTTGATGAGAGAAAGCACATTCATGAATTTAAACTGTAGCCATTTTGTCTGACTGCAAATACAGAAATAGATTTCAAACTTATGGTTTTCAGAGAGAATAAAAATAAGTTGCTTTTTCCAGAAATATAGGCTTTTTATTCTATTTTGTGAAATGTCTTATTGGATTATATGATTAATGCAGAAACATTTAAGGGGTTCAATATAAAATAGACATTTTATCACTTACAGTGAATAATAAAATATTTATATCACTAGAGGGGGAATCAAAATATAATTAATTGGAAATATACTGAACATTTTAATTTAAAACATTATTAAACATAGAAACAGACAATAATAATTACTAATATAAATTATTAACAAATATTAAAGTTTCTTATTACATAATTTATGACATTGTCTACAACAATCACCATTTACTTTTGTTGTAATCTGTTTTAGGACTAGGAACCTTTACCTTATATAATTCTGACTCATGTTCCAATTTTTATTTGTAAATTATATAATATTATATATATATATATATATATATATATATATATATATATATATATATATATATATATAACATATAGAGCTAACCACTTTACATATCTTACCTGCTATAGCTTGATAATAAAAATAGCTTTTATTTCATCCTCTTTATAATAGGTCAATCTTGTATTTTTGGATTGTCTAATAGAAAATTGATACATTTTTTTTATTATTCAAATATTATTTCTTAATGTGCTTATCTTGTAGATAATAACGTATAAGGAACTTATTGCAGTTAATACCCACTATGTAATTCTTCTAACTGGGATGGTCTATATCTATTTTTATTTTGTACTTTTCCTTCAGGAAGCCCGAGGGGGTGATGAATGTGTATGTATGTCTGAATCAGCTATGTGAATGTTTTTAATAATTGTTTTGTAGTTTAAAAAAAACAACTTGATATAATTGAATCAATAATTGTGTGTGCTGGGAATAATTGATTTTTACGTTCAGTTATTTAAGACAGATTCTGACACTGTCAATTTACCATGCACTAGAAATGAATCTGTGATGCTTTATTGCCTTTATTGAGTTCTGTCTTGGGGATTAACATATTTTAGATGAATGTTTTCAATGTATTTATGATATTATTATTATCATTATTATTATTATTATTATTATTATTATTATTATTATTAACTGTTAGCTGATAATGCAAAAAAAATATTTTCTCTTCTTTGAATAAGGTACAAAATTTAGACAAAAATTTAGAAAAATGTAACACAATATTAATATATAGGAGCCTATTTATCAAAGATCTTGCGGACCTGATCCGACAGTGTGGATCAGGTCCGCAAGACCTCGCTGAATGCGGAGAGCAGTACACTCTCCGTATTCAGCATTGCACCAGCAGCTCACAAGAGCTGTTGGTGCAACGCCACCCCCTGCAGACTCGCGGCCAATGGGCGGCCAGCAGGGAGGTGTCAATCAACTCAATCGTACTCGATCGGGTTGAATTCCTGTTAGAGCAGGCGGACAGGGTTATGGAGCAGCGGTCTTTAGACCGCTGCTCCATAACTTGTTTTTCTGGCGAGTCTTCAGACTCGCCAGAAACACGGGCCCACAAGCTCCGTTTGGAGCTTGATAAATGGGCCCCATAGACTCTGGTAGCCATAACTGTAATAAAAGTAATATTATATGGAAATGACAATTAATGTGCAAGTGTACGGTTAATAACATTTTATAACGTTCATAATGAATAGGATAATTCAGTGTTTCCCTGAATGCTGCATTATTCTACTAATTTATCAGTTTATCCGTGAATTTTACTTTGTTTATAAAATGGCAAAGTGAAAATTAGTAGTCAGACACATGGTTTTTGGTATATACATTTTTTTAGTATAATTTATTTGTAAAATGCTGTAGTTCTGAGTACATAAGCAAAGACGTACACAATATGCAGATAAAATAAAGAACAGAGCTGTAGCAATACAATCTGATATAGGAGAAGGACTCTCTTTCTAAGCATTTAAAAGCTAAAAACTGATATAAAAGCAATGATATCACTTATTGCTTTAATAAATATATAAAAAAATAAGCTTGAATAAGCGTGTAAAATAAATAAATAACTTCCGTACACACAATGTGGTGTGCTTGTAAGGCAGTGATATGATGCATGAGGTGATTGATGAGCAATGTTTTGCTAGAGTAGTCGTGTTCAATGAAATCACCATTGATTTGATGCCATTTTTTGGTGAAAACCTTTGACTTTAACGTTATTTTTGACATTCAATTAAGTTTATTCAATATCTATTGATGAGTCACAGGGCTAGGAAAATGTAATTGTTTACATCATGTTTAGTTAAAAAAAACTTTTTTGCTGAATACATGCATAATTTGCTATGCAATAAATTGTTATATAAAGTGAACCCGTGTCCCTTTAAGAACTATGATTTAAAAATAAAATAAAAATAAAATTCTACCATAAATAAAGTGATAAAAAAATGGGATTGTATAGTACATCTGTACATTCAAACACATTAGTGGCCTTTTAAACAACATGCCTAACTGTAGTTGTATTGGATCATAGGATTCTGGGTAATCCTATACTACAGAGTGTCACATTTTAATCAAGTCCATTTTAAGCATAGACTTCCTCATGCCAGTGCAGTGTTATTCAAGGTAGCACTAAAGTATAGCAAAGATAGAAATAGAAATCAAAAAGAGAAAAGGGAAAGGCCATTTACATATGTATTATATTACTGTAGATACAGGGAAGGTTTTTTTTAAATCTTTTTAATCAGTAATCCACCTTCTCTATGAAGCACAAAAGTCTCATCAGCACTAAACAGATTTCTATAAGCTATCCACTATGTCAGTATATGGCCGGGTTATAATACAATATATTTAATAATTATTCTTTAAAACAAACCCCCAATAAAATGCCTATACAAAACATTTAAAATTAATGTAAATTCCTAAATTCTTTGTATTAGTTAAATTTATAAACACATTGAATTATATTTATAGGAACCAGGTTATGAATCAAACTATATACGTTTATGCTGTTATAATATGCTATACAAAGATCATAAAAATTACCTTATTCACAATAATCTCCCAAATCAGAGTTGCATTTAAATATCACAATGAGATGTCAAGGTATGGTTTGTTAACTTCCAGATATATATATATATATATATACTTAAGGTATTTAGCCCACAAATGATTCTATACAACTCTAATTAAAACACCAGAAATTATATATATTCTTAATGTAAACAGCAAGTTTATATGCCAATTTATCTAAGCTGAAATAAATTCTTAATTATCTACAATTAAGACAAATTCTAAAAATATATTTATATGGCTACAATTATAAATTATTTGGCAAACAAAAGATTAGTTTTAAACTACACAGGATTGTGAATGCAAGCTAAAATACAAAGTGCCCTCTAAAATTACTAACTGCAATTTAGTTATAGTTACCAAATACCTCTGATTTAAATATTAAAAATATAGAACAGTCATACATCACCAACATGAACCAAGTCAGTATTCCAATCTTTTCCAAGTATTTCACCTCATAAATTAAAAGAGGTAATTTTTGCAAGATGGATAAAAAATAGGCCCAGATTGCTTTATAATAGACTGGATCCCAAAGCATTAGTTTGTCAGTCAAAATTCAGCAGCAGACACCCAGGAACGCAGCCCCACCATCAAATATTTCTAACAGTCTAATCATTTAACCTTCATAATGTTTATCCAACATATTATAATCTCTTGTATTAATAAATCATATGTTTCATATATGGTCCACATAGTGTCATTTTCTCTTTTATTTTAAGACCAAACGTGAAAATATTCCACTTATAATCTATTAAAATGAGTTTAAAAATCATATTTTCTATGAAACGATTTAAAATGATTATAATACCTTCATCATGGTTTTAATTATTTTCTCAGTTATAATCTTAATATGACATACATACCTTGAGATCAGCAAACATATGTCATTTTCATATAATTATATCTACATTGGATTACTATCCCATACAGATTAATATTTCATATCTGTATATTTCTTTTTGAGTGTATAAAACATAGGATATTATTTAAAGTACCAATTATATATTTACTTATTAGATGCCTGAAAGATATAAACAAACAGGTTATTAATATTGGACATTTTAAATTGACTGTATTGCTATTTATTAAATTCAGCATATATATCCCAATTTGTCTCTTAGATGTCTGGCATTGTATTGTACCTCAATAGAAATGCAATATATTTCATATTTCTAATACATTTTGAATGCATGGAACACCAGATGCAGGTCTGAAATTAAAGAAGTAATGTTGTTATTAATTTTGAGACATTTTGAATCCTTAAGGCATTCTATGTTTTTAAGGGACACATGTTTTTAAAACCATGATTTACATTTTCAGTCTATCTGGAAATGAGAATGTGGATTGTAACTCAGCAGGGTTAAACATGTCTCTGTTAGCTAGTACAGATGTTTATCTAACACCACAGATACCGATTTGCATCGAAGTGTGAATGGTCACTTTCCCACAAAACTTGTCACTTGTCTTAGACTTTTAGGCTCTCTTGTAAGAATTAGGAAATCTTATTACACATTTCTAGGTAGTGACCATAAGGTATTTTGAAGTAAATTGCCTGAACTAATGACAAAATGTTTCAGAGCAAGAAGAATGGGGGTTGTTTCACTCAGCCAAGAACATCTCATATCACATTGGATTTTTAGCTACAAAATGAAATATTAAATATCTATGATATAGCTGTAGTTTATTTAATGTTACTTACAGATACCCTGGCATAATTCCCCCTTCCAATTTTTAATGGATGTAGGACACATGTATTGGAATTGGCTTACTGTCAGTGGTACTTGGTGAGTGTATTGACAGTATGCATCATAGACAGTCTTATATGAAGAGAGTTCATTATTTTTGAGCCCTTGTGCTCATTAGTTAGGCATCTTTAAACTACAATATTTCTTTAGTGCATTTAGGGATATGACACTTCATTCTCCCTCTATGATTTGTAGTTGGGATCTAGGATGGCACGCTCACAACTGATTAATATGGACCCATTTATCCATAAAAGTATCATTTTTAGGTATCCTAATTTTATAGGCAGCTGGAGATATTTTGTCTGTAATGACAAAAGGACCCTTCCATGATGGAAGGAATTACTTCTCCTTAACCTGATCTCTTCCAAAGTTATAAAGATAAACCTTATCATTTATTTCATATTCCTTTTTGGACGTTTTGAGACCATAATAGGTTTTAGTGGCAGTTGCAGCCTTCTCTAAGTTTCTTTGAGCAAAGGCATATTGCAGGTGCTTTCTTACGCCTAGATTTAGAGTTTTGTCGGTAAAGACCTGCGGTGCTAACAAGCCTTTTTTTTCCAGCGCACCCTTAAGCCAATGCTGGTATTACAAGTTTTCTGAATGGCTGCGCTAGCCTCAGAAAAGTGAGCGTTGAGCCAAATTTAGCTCCACTTCAACCCTCAATACCTGCGTTGCTTACAGTAGTGGTAAGCTGGAAAAATGTGCTCGTGCATGATTTCCCCATAGGAAACAATGGGGCTGAGCTGGCTGTAAAAAAAACTAACACTATCTAAGTCTACACCTAACACCCTAACATGAACCCAGAGTCTAAACACCCCTAACCTTACACTTAATAACCCCTAATCTGCCGCCCCCGCTGACACCTGCATTTTATTATTAACCCCTAATCTGCAGCTCCGGACACCACCGCCACCTACATTATCCCTATGAACCCCTAATTTGCTGTCCCTTACATCGTCAACACCTACATTATATTTATTAACCCCTAATCTGCCCCCCCCAATGTCGCCGCCACCTACCTACATTTATTAACCCCTAATCTGCCGTCCGGACATCGTCGCCACTATAATAAATGTATTAACCCCTAAACCACCCCACTCCCACCTCGCAGACACTATAATATTTTTTAACCCCTAATCTGTACCCCCCAACGTTGCCGCCACCTACCTACAATTATTAACCCCTAATCTGCCGCCCCCAACATTGCCGCTACTATAATAAAGTTATTAACCCCTAAACCTAAGTCTAACCCTAACACCCCCCTAAGTTAAATATAATTTAAATAAATCTAAATAAATTTACTATAATTAAATAAATTATTCCAATTTAAAACTAAATACTTACCTATCAAATAAACCCTAAAATAGCTACAATATAATTAACAATTACAATTATTTTTCCTACCTTAATTCCGATTGGCTGATAGAATCCTATCAGCTAATCGGAATTCGAGGGACACCATCTTGGATGACGTCATTTAAAGGACCAGTCATTCGTCGGGTAGTCGTCGGTAGAGCTGGATGTTCCATGCCGGAGGTCTTCAAAATGGAGCCGGAAGGATGAAGATAGACGATGCCGCTTGGATGAAGACTTCTGCTGGATGGAGGACTTCTTCTGCCCTGATCGAATGAAGACTTCTGCCAAGCTGGAGGACCACTTGTGCCCGCATCGGATGAAGAGTTCGGCCCAGTTGGGTGAAGACGGCTCAAGGTAGGGTGATCTTCAATAGGGTAGTGTTAGGTTTATTTAAGGGGGGATCAGGTGGGGTTTAGAGTAGGGGTGTGTCGGTGGTGGGTTGTAATGTTGGGGGGGACTTGTATTTTTTTACAGGTAAAAGAGCTGATAACTTTGGGGCAATGCCCCGCAAAAAGCCCTTTTAAGGGCTGGTAACAGAGCTGATTACTTTTTTAATTTAGTATAGGGTAGGGAATTTTATTATTTTGGGGGGCTTTTTTATTTTATTAGGGGGCTTAAATTAGGTGTAATTAGATTAAAATTCTTGTAATCTTTTTTTTTATTTTTTGTAATTTAGTGTTAGTTTGTTTTTTACTATAGTTTAGTTTATTTAATTGTATTTTAGTTTAAATAATTGTAGTTAATTTATTTAATTAATTTATTGATAGTGTAGTGTTAGGTGTAATTGTAACTTAGGTTAGGATTTATTTTACAGGTAATTCTGTAATTATTTTAACTAGGTAGCTATTAAATACTTATTAACTATTTAATAGCTATTGTACCTAGTTAAAATAAATACAAAGTTGCCTGTAAAATAAATATAAATCCTAAAATAGCTACAATGTAACTATTAGTTATATTGTAGCTATATTAGGGTTTATTTGATAGGTAAGTATTTAGTTTTAAATAGGAATAATTTATTTAATTATAGCAAATTTATTTCGTTTTATTTAAATTATATTTAACTTAGGGGGGGTGTTAGGGTTAGGGTTAGACTTAGGTTTAGGGGTTAATAACTTTATTATAGTAGCGGCGACGTTGGGGGTGGAAGATTAGGGGTTAATAATTGTAGGTAGGTGGCGGCGATGTTAGGATGGGCAGATTAGAGGTTAATAAAAAAAATTATAGTGTTTGCGAGGCGGGAGTGCGGTGGTTTAGGGGTTAATGCATTTATTATAGTGGCGGCGATGTCCGGTCAGCAGATTAGGGGTTAATAAGTGTAGGTAGGTGGCAGCGATGTTTGGGGGGCAGATTAGGGGTTAATAAATATAATGTAGGTGTTGGCGATGTTAGGGACAGCAGATTAAGGGTTCACAGCTATAATGTAGGTGGCGGCGGTGTCCGGTCGGCAGATTAGGGGTTAAATAATTTTATTATAGTGTTTGTGATGTGGGGGGGCCTCGGTTTAGGTGTTCATAGGTAGTTTATGGGTGTTAGTGTACTTTATAGCACTGTAGTTAAGAGCTTTATGTTCCGGCATTAGCCCATAAAACTCTCAACTACTGACTTTTTTTTGCGGTTGTAGTCTTGGTTGGTAGAGGCTGTACCGCTCACTTCTTCCAAGACTCGTAATACTGGCATTAGGCAAATCCCATAGAAAAGATAGGATATGCAATTGATGTAAGGGGATTTGTGGTAGCCTTGAGTCGCGGAAAAAAAGTGAGCGGTAGACCCTTTCCTGCCTGACTCTAAATATCAGCGGGCGTTAAAAAGCAGTGTTAGGACCCCTTAACGCTGCTTTTTAAGGCTAACGCAGAACTCTAGCCGTTAGGTTCTCCACATATTAATGCATATTGGCAGCATTTATCAAGTTCTAGTCTGATGTAAGGTACAATAGATGCTGAGGTAGAACCATTCTTCTACCAGTCATCAATTCAAAAGGTGACATCTTGGTATCACTACTTGGAGTTGCTCCTAATGCCATTACAACTAGAGGTAATTTTACATCCCAGTCTTTACCCGTTTCACTCACAAACTTTTTGAGGATTTTCACAATAGACTGGTTGTAACACTCTACACCACCACTTGAGGCAGCTCTATATGCAATATGGAGCTTTCTTTTAACCCCTAGTATTTTCCACATTTTGGTCATCACTTCGCTAGTGAAGTGGGTTCCCCAATCGTATTCAATTCTTTGGGGCAAACCAAATCTGGAAAACACATGGTTGATGAGCAATGCTGCACATGTTTTAGCACTATTGTTGGGTGCACTGAAGCACTCTACCCATTTAGTGAACAGGTATGTCACTGTTAACATGTATTTGTTACCTCTTGGTGACCTAGTTACTGGACCAATAAAAACAATTTGTATATCTGACCATGGCATTACCATCCCCCTTTTCTGCAATGGCGCTCTATGCGTTGGTGTAGTGGGTTGGAACTGTGGATAGATTAAACAATCTTGACAGTAAGTTTGAACATCTTTCAACATGTGTGGCCAAAAGGCGTAGTCACGCAATATTTAATACGTTAATTTGGCGCCATGATGACCAGATGTGGGGGCATCATAGGCATGCTGATGCCTTAGACCTCTGAACTTGGTGGGTATCACCCATTGCTGGATACCATTTTTGGAGGTTCTAATTAACCAACCATCCTGTAACTTGAATTGTGATCTGGATTTTATTAAGATTCTTTAAGATTTTCCTTGCCAATACAATCATCTTTTGAGATGGGGTTGCTTTCAGGATCTTCTATGTGTTTATAGAAGATGCCTACAATGGGGTCTTCTTTTTGACTCGTGATCAGGTCCTCACTAGGAGAATCCTGACTCCATTGTATCCAGTTAGGCTCACTCTGTTGTTTAGCCTGGTTTCTGGTAATGGCTTCTACCTGAATTGCACCCAACAAGTGGTCGATATTAAGGAGTTCTCTGGTTATGGCTCCTTGTTTGGCTAATGAATCCGCAAGATCATTGCCCTCCTTATCGGGACCTAGAACCCTGGAATGACCCTTGTACTTTTTCCAGTGTATGGTTAATCATTGGACACCACTAGATTGTCAAATTTGCAGAACAACTTGCCCTGCTTTACTGGTTTGTTGTTAGTTTTCTGCATGCCATTCCTTTTCCAAGTCGGCAGGTATCCAACCAAACTGTCAAGCACATAATTTGAGTCAGTAATGATCACAAATTCATGAATATTGTGTTCAATAGCTATTTCAATGGTTTTTAGAACAGCAGTTAGTTCTGCAACTTGACTGGATCTTGGTCCAATGTTGAAACTTACAGAAATATTTGGAAATCCATTTGCATAAGTTATACCAATGCCAGCGACTAATCTGCGCTCATTTCCAATAGTGGCATGGTAAGAACAACCATCAACATATACCCAAGGTAATGTTTGACAATGGTCCTTATTGTACATTTTATATGGGGAAAGCAATTGTTCCTCCAGGAAATCATCTTCTAATAACTCTTCCCCATGATCCTTATCCATAAAGTCGTGGAGCACAGCAAGCCCCTGTGTGACTGGATTCTTTTTATTTTGCTTGTAGCGAATTTCTAAAGGCCAGCCTTGTAAGGAAAGAGTCTAAGCGGTTATGCGGCTATTAGACAAGTTCCCATCTCTTATTCTCTCACTTTGCATATATAGCAAAGGCTGGTGGTCCATTTCTACATTAATTTTCTTGCCCTGTATATAGCTGCAGAAATTTCATAGAGCCCATACAGTAGATAAGAGGGCTTTTTCGCAATCGCTAAATTTTATTTCTACTGGGAATAGAGTTTTGCTCGCATAAGCAATGACTTTGCTTAAATTATCATGCTTTTGGTATAAAACAGCACTCATGCTTATATCTGTGTAACCTGTCTCTAAGAAGAAAGGTTTACCACCTTCAGGGTAGGCTAAGCAAGGTGCTTGAGTGAGTTTTCTCTTCAGCTCTTTGATGGCTGTCTCTTGAGTCTCACTCTAGTGCCATTTCACATCCTTCTTTAAAATAAGTAGTAGTGGTTTAGCTAATTCTGCATAATTATCAATAAATTTGCAAGAATAATTCGTCATACCCAGAAATTATCTCAATTCCTTTAAGTTAGTTGGGTTTTTAGAATGTACTATAGTTTCCACCTTTTTCTTCTGAGGATTTAGCCCTTCAGAATTAACTTCATGTCCCAAGAAGTTTACATGAGTGCAGCATCATTGAGCTTTTTGTAGGGATAATTTGACACCTGCCCTTTTAAGTTGGCTGAGAACGTGTTTAAGTTATGTGATGTGTTTTTCAAAGTCTGTGCTTTTGATTAAAACATCATCAACATAAGATAAGGTCCCCCTTTTCAGTGCATCAGGCATAGCCTCATGCATGAATACAGCATGTATGTATCCAAATGGAAGCCTTTGGAATGCATACTGGACCTTTTGGATCTAGAATGCAAGTTTATACTGGTCCTCCTCATGTACCTTTATGGTCCAATATCTCTGTGCAAAATCAATGGCAGTGAATATTTTAGATCCCTGCATCTGTGCTAGGCACTGGTCAATATTTTATACGGGCCAGCCAGACATGTACACTCGCTTGTTTAGCTGTCTTAAATCAGCACAGAATCACCATTGTTCATTGGGCTTAAGAACACCTAGAATAGGATTGTTATAAAAGCTGTGCACCTCTCTGATAATACCTCTTTCTTCCAAGTTCCTTATGATTTCTGCAAGAGAATCATGATGCTAAAGGAAGTCAGTATTGTTTGATAAAGACAGGTGGTGCATTGGGATCTGTTTGGATTCTTGCAATGTGCAAGTCTGTAGTCCCACAGTCATAAGAATCCCTAGCAAAAATATCCTTGTACTGCATCAAGAGTTCTCATAGCTGTCGGCGTTCATCATCACTGGAACAGCCATTAGCTAAAGATATTTGCTCTTTCACTATTTGCTGAAATCTTGGAAAGATTTCAGGCTTTCCTATTTCCTAGGCTTCTTCCAATCTACTAGTGAGATCCCCTTGATTATAATTTCCATTGCCCTCATGACTCTGGGTATTGGGGTATTCTTGATCTTTGATCGGTGGATTAAATGCTAGAGAAGCTTCTTCAATTTTATAGATGCCTTCCTCTGAGTTGAAGGGACAAATAGACTGAATGGTAAATAGTCCATCTGGCATAGATGCAAAGGATTGTTCTATTAATTGTTTTTCAGTTAAGTATCCTTCAGGTATTAGCCCATTTACATTATTCTGGAATCCAAAAGTGTAATAACTTGATTCCAGCGCATATCCTATGGTAGTTCCCTTGCATAAGGTTATATTGTGTGGGGTCATGTTATGCACAATAACAAGTATTGGAATAGTTCCAATACTTACCAAAGGAGTATGGGCCATTGTTATACCCAGATTTTGTATTCTCTGGGAGAGGCAAATTAGTGTTTCAGAAGTTTTTAATTTCTGACCTCTTTTTACCTGTAAGGGTAAGAGGAATCTATCAGCCCCAGCAGGGATTATAACATCATTAGACGCCTGCATATTCACAGCATATGGCATCAGGAGTCTGATCATCTATTTGTAAGATAGTGATTTCAGGTACAGAGTTATTCTCCACAGCATCTGGCTTCTCTTCCACCGCTTATAATTAACAGGCCTTTTTACTTGTGACCAAATTACATTATTTATGCAATCAATTATGGTGCTTAATCGCTTCAGGAGATCACTACCAATAATTAAATGATCAGTTGGCAGATCCACTATAATGACAGGGTGTCTTATTACCCTGTTCCCCAGTGTAAATTTTAACCATGCAGTACAGTAGACTTTTAGAGAGTCACCCCCAACACCTATTAGTGAACCATCAAAATTATTTTATTTTAGGTTTGTGGGGTATCAGCTCATTTAGCTGTGTATAGTACCTGTGGGATAAAATAGTTGCCTGAGATCCAGTATCAATTAATCCCATTATAGGGTTGGATACTGAATCCTGGAGCTCAGCTAATATATAATACCTCCTTGCAGTTTCTACCATTTCACACATAAAATTGGCAATCACACATCTGTGGGCTTCGCCATGTGTTACCTGAATCTGCCACGTTACCTGATGCAGAAGAAACTTAATTCTTACCAGTCCATCCCTCCAGGCTGAGGTTGCTCATCATCACAACTAAATCGTCCGTTTCTGGTCTGTAGGGAGAGAATATGATTATTACCATTATTGACATTTATTATTCCATTTGGTATATCTCTCCCCCCAACTGCCTGTTGCCCAATACTGGCCACTGGCTGTACCCCTAAAAAAAGGATTGTTAGGGTTCTGAGCCATCAAAGCTTGACTCATATTAGTAAATAGTGTACATAATTGACTAACTTGCGTACTGAGTTGGCCCACTTGAATGGACAAGCAATCTTTACCCATGGACCGATTTTTTGATGTCCCAGGGTATTGATTCCTGGATCCTTGGGCCCCTAGTTATCAAGCCGTCAACCTCAAATACGCTGGAATTCCGCAGCATATTTGTGGCGAGGCTGATTCACCTTAGTTATCAAGCCCTAGATACCGGCAAAAGTAGAATTTTGTGACATAAGCTTCGATCCGCCGGACTCAGTCCGACACAGATCGATTCTTACGTCACTCCAGATGTTCCGCACACAAGTGCGGCACTATCTGACTACTTTTGCTAGTTATCAAAAAACTAGCAGGTACGCTCTGCACTTTTCCAGCCCAGCATACCTGGTTTTCAAACCGCCGCCCTGGATCCAGGGCGGCGGATCCCATAGGAATCAATGGGAGTCTGACCATAGCGAAAGTTCATGTTCGCTGCTGCCAGATATCCCATTGATTCCTATGGGAGCTGTCTACACCTAACACCCTAACATGTACCCCAAGTCTAAACACCCCTAATCTGCCCCCACTACACCTCTGCAACTAAATAAATGTATTACCCCCTAAACCGCCACTCCCGGACCCCACCGCCACTCTAATAAACTTATTAACCCCTAAACCGCCGCTCCCGGTCCCCGCCGCAACTATAATATATGTATTAACCCCTAAACTGCCGCTCCCAGACCCCGCCGCCACCTACATTATACCTATTAACCCCTATCCTGCCCCCCTACACTGTCGCCACTTATAATAAAATTATTAACCCCTATCCTGCCGATCCCAGACCTCGCCGCAACTAAATAAATAGTTTAACCCCTAAACCGCCGCTCCCGGACCCCGCCGCAACCTATATTAAACGTATTAACCCCTATCCTGCCCCCCCTACACCGTCGCCACCTATAATAAATTTATTAACCTCTATCCTGCCCCCCCTACACTGTCGCCACCTATAATAAGTTTATTAACCCCTATACTGCCCCCCCTACACCGCTGCCACTGTAATAAAATTATTAACTCCTAAACCTAAGTATAACACTAACACTAACACCCCTCTAACTTAAATATTAATTAAATATATCTAAATAATATTTATCTTATTAAATAAATTAATCCTATTTAAAACTAAATACTTACCTTTAAAATAAACCATGAGATAGCTACACTATAAATAATAATTATATTGTAGCTATTTTAGGATTTATATTTATTTTACAGGTAACTTTGTATTTATTTTAGATAGTTAGAATAGTTATTAAATAGTTATTAACTATTTAATAACTACCTAGCTAAAATAAATACAAAATGACCTGTAAAATAAATCCTAACCTAAGTTACAATAAAACCTAACACTACACTATCATTAAATTAATTAAATAAATTAGTTACAAATAACTACAATTAAATCAAATTAAATAAACTAACTAAAGTGCAAAAAATAAAAAAGCTAAGTTACAAAAAAATAAAAAAAATAAGTTAGAAACATTTAAAAAATATTACAACAATTTTAAGCTACTTACACCTAATCTAAGCCCCCTAATAAAATAACAAAGCCCCCCAAAATAAAAAAATGCCCTACCCTATTCTAAATTAAAAAGTTACCAGCTCTTTTACCTTACCAGCCCTTAAAAGGGCCTTTTGCGGGGCATGCCCCAAAGAATTCTGCTCTTTTGCCTGTAAAATAAAAATACAACCCCACCAACATTAAAACCCACCACCCACATACCCCTAATCTAACCCAAACCCCCCTTAAATAAACCTAACACTACCCCCCTGAAGATCATCCTACCTTGAGTCGTCTTCAGCCAGCCGACCACCGATGGAACCGAAGAGGAGATCCAGAAGTGGCAGAAGTCATCATCCATGTGGCGCTGAAGAAGTCTTCCATCCGATGAAGTCATCATCCAGGCAGCGCTGAAGAAGTCTTCCATCCGATAGAAGTCTTCATCCAGGCGGCATCTTCAATCTTCATCCATCCGGAGCGGAGCGGAGCCGTCTTCAGACGAGCCGACGCGGAGCCATCCTCTTCTTCCTGACGACTAACGACGAATGGATATTCCTTTAAGGGACGTCATCCAAGATGGCGTCCCTTCAATTCCGATTGGCTGATAGGATTCTATCAGCCAATCGGAATTAAGGTAGGAAAAATCTGATTGGCTGATTGAATCAGCCAATCAGATTGAAGTTCAATCCGATTGGCTGATCCAATCAGCCAATCAGATTGAGCTTGCATTCTATTGGCTGATCGGAACAGTCAATAGAATGCGAGCTCAATCTGATTGGCTGATTGGATCAGCCAATCGGATTGAACTTCAATCTGATTGGCTGATTCAATCAGCCAATCAGATTTTTCCTACCTTAATTCCGATTTGCTGATAGAATCCTATCAGCCAATCGGAATTGAAGGGACGCCATCTTGGATGACGTCCCTTAAAGGAATATCCATTCGTCGTTAGTCGTCGGGAAGAAGAGGATGGCTCCGCGTCGGCTCGTCTTCAGTGGGGTAGTGTTAGGTTTATTTAATGGGGGTTTGGGTTAGATTAGGGGTATGTGGGTGGTGGGTTTTAATGTTGGTGGGGTTGTATTTTTATTTTACAGGCAAAAGAGCAGAATTCTTTTGGGCATGCCCCGCAAAAGGCCCTTTTAAGGGCTGGTAAGGTAAAAGAGCTTGTAACTTTTTAATGTAGAATAGTGTAGGGCATTTTTTTTATTTTGGGGCGCTTCGTTATTTTATTAGGGGGCTTAGATTAGGTGTAAGTAGCTTAAAATTGTTGTAATATTTTTTAAATGTTTCTAACTTATTTTTTTAATTTTTTGTAACTTAGCTTTTTTATTTTTTGTACTTTAGTTAGTTTATTTAATTTAATTTAATTTTAGTTATTTGTAACTAATTTATTTAATTAATTTAATGATAGTGTAGTGTTAGGTTTAATTGTAACTTAGGTAAAGATTTATTTTACAGGTAATTTTGTATTTCTTTTAGCTAGGTAGTTATTAAATAGTTAATAACTATTTAATAACTATTCTAAATCCTAAATAGCTACAATGCAATTATTAATTATATTGTAGCTATCTTAGGGTTTATTTTAGAGGTAAGTATTTATTTTAAATATGATTAATTTATTTAAGTATAGTGTAGTGTTAGGTGTAATTGTAAATTAGGTTAGGATTTATTTTACAGGTAAATTTCTCTTTATTGTAGCTAGGTAGCTATTAAATAGTTAATAACTATTTAATAGCTATTGTACCTAGTTAAAATAAATTGAAATTTGCCTGTAAAATAAAAATAAATCCTAAGATAGCTACAATATAATTATTATTTATATTGTAGCTATATTAGGGTTTATTTTAAAGGTAAGTATTTAGTTTTAAATAGGATTAATTTAGTTAATAAGATAAATATTATTTAGATGTATTTAATTAATATTTAAGTTAGGGGGGTGTTAGACTTAGGTATAGGGGTTAATAATTTTATTACAGTGGCAGAGGTGTAGGGGGGGCAGGATAGGGGTTAATAAACTTATTATAGGTGGCGAAGGTGTAGGGGGGCAGGATAGGGGTTAATACATTTATTATAGGTGGCGACGGTGTAGGATTAGGGGTTAATAAGTTTAATATAGAATGCGGCAGGGTCCGGGAGCGGCAGTTTAGGGGTTAAACTATTTATTTAGTTGCGATGAGGTCTAGGATCCGCAGGATAGGGGTTAATAAATTTATTATAAGTGGCGGAGGTATAGGGGGGGCAGGATAGGGGTTACTAGGTATAATGTAGGTGGCGGCTGTGTCCGGGAGCTGCGGTTTAGGGGTTAATACATTTATAAGAATTGCGGTGGGGTCTAGGAGCGGCGGTTTAGGGGTTACTAACTTTATTTAGTTGCGGGGGGCTCCGGGGGTGCCTGTATAGGGGGTAGAACAGTGTAGTTAGTGTGGGTGCTTAGTGACAGGCTAGCAATAAAGCTGTCAAAAAGCCGAGATCGGATGATTGATAACTCTCACAATCCGCTGCTCATCGCCCCGTACTTGGTGAGAGGCTTTTTGACAGCTTTTTTGATAACTTAGGCGAAATTTTGCATGTTCGCGGCGGCGATGGTAGGCGAGCTTAGGCGGGCGTATTGGACCGGCGAAGGCAGGTAAAGTAGACGCGTTGATAACTACCCCCCATGGGATCCCTCAGAATCATAGCTATTGTTCCTATTTTGACGTGGTTGTCTTTGGGGTTCAACTTGTTCAGCGTTAGTATTTTGGAGAGCACTATTTACTTGCGGTGTCTGGCTACCCTGAGAGTATTTTCGCCACTTTTGGTGTTTATTTTTACGGTGATATCAATTATTTTGTGGGTGTTCATCTCTTTGGGAATAATTATTTACCTGGGTATGCCCCCTATCGTGAGCATAATCACTCTGCACCTCAGCCCGTATTGGGGGAGGGGCAGAGTTAAAACTTTGGGGGGATTGCCTGTTTTCTTGGACCACCTCCGCATAGGTTTTCTTTTTAGACTCCAAATTGAGGGGGTTAGGTGATACCCTACTTTCTGTCACAATTTTGGGGTTGTGCTTTGGTTCCCTTTTAACCCCCTGTTAACCGGACTGCTGAATAGAGTATAACTTTGTACTCTCTTTGATCAGCCAGTTCAATGAGCATTTCTCATCAAAATTTCTAGCTAAATTAAGTTTGATGGGCGTGGGTAATGCTTTGAAAAACAAATTCCCACATTCTGAGCATTCAAATATGGGGTAATCTTCAGCCATACTTTATGCACTTTTTAGTACAGAAAGGAATTCTATACGGCTTTGATTTGCACTATATTTTAAACCATATACAGCTATTTTTGCTGCAGTTTTAGTGCGATATTGCACAAATTCCTTTCTGTACTGTCATTTTGTCTCATTCCAGGAATGAATATTTATATCCTTTAGCAAAGCAAAGAATTTGTGATATTTACCTTCAAATACCCAGGGCAGAAGACTGCTCACTTGTAACATTCATTATGGATAAAGCATTTTCATAGGTCACTAAGTGGTCAATTATAGAATTGGTTCCCTTGTTGGAGAACTTAAGTACTGCACTACTTAAAAAAGTAATTACTTTAGGGGTGTCATATACCTTATTAGACGTATCTTGGGCTTTCCTAGGAGCCTTATTTTTGGGGTTGGAGCATTCCCTATCTTCCCTTTTACTATGGGGAGAACCCTTACGCATATTAGTATTATGGGGGCTATTTGGGTAGCTAGCTCCGCCCTCTGACTCACTATAATCACCATCCCCCCCCCTCTGAAGTGTAGCAGTTCTCTGAATTTAAAACATGAGGTGACTGTCTATTTGGGAAATGTATTTCTGACCCAATAGGGGTCCTTTGTTTAGATTCTTTAAGAGATTTAGAATTATCTGCATTATCTTTATTACTAATAGAGAGGTTTTCATTATGACTATACAACCTTTTTAAACCACTTAATTCTCTCTGGCTTTGCGAAGTTCCTTATGCAAATCTTCTATCTGAGCTTCTATCTGAGCTTCTAGACTTTGGCTATATTTTTGTAAGGTGGCCATGTTTTGGGCAAACTCATCAATTTTATATTCGGCTATATTTAAATTCTCTTTGCATCTGCGTGACAAGCGAATACTATCTTTTAGCCCCTGTATTTGAAATTCCTTTTCTATACAGAGGAGGGACATTTTGTCAATAATGCATATTACCAGGGGCCAAGATTTTAGTATTAACTCATCTTGCTTCTTAGAGTTTTTGCATTTATTAATTTTGGATAATTCTTGGAACAATTCACTTTTTTTCATTCCACCTTCCATCATTGATAGTAATAAATTAGCCTTAATTGCGAGCATATCCATATAATCATTTAAATGCCCCGCAATATTACACCTCTTTTTAATATAGCCTATAATGTCCATCTGAGAACATCGCCCTGAGTGCGGGGTAATTTCGGGGAGCATATTTCAACACTATGTATAGAATTAATTGATTCACTTCTAGTAATAGACATTATTATATTGGCTTAGTATTTAGTTAGATTAAAACGCTAATATAATTTTGACCAACAAGAGAAAAAAATATATATTTTAAAAAATATTAATATTAATTTTGAAATATGAAAAATCAATGTATCAATTTTTCAAAAAAAATTTTTTATTAATATTTCAAGATATTAATATTAATTTTGAAAAATTTAATCACAAAAAAATGAATAATAATTTTTTTTAGATTAATTTTTTTAATTTTTTGTCTCTTTTTTTTTAATTATTTCTATTTACTACAAGATATCATATCAATGTGATAAATATTAATAATATCTCATCATTGTGCCTCCAAATAATATGTCAGTATATGGCTGGGTTATAATACAATATATTTAATAATTATTCTTTAAAATAAACCCCCCAAAAAATGCATATACGAAACAATTAAAATTAATGTAAATTCCTAAATTCTTTATATTAGTTAAATTTTTAAACACATTGAATTAGATTTATAGAAAACCAGAAATGAATCAAACTATACAGGCTTAAATTGTTACAATATATATTATTTGTGCAAACAACCAACTCCTATGCTAATTTATCTTTGCAAATATATAAATATATTTTAGAATGTGTCTTTAATTGTAGATAATTAAGAATTCATTTCAGCTCAGATAAATTGACATAGGAGTTGGTTGTTTGCACAAATAATATATACAATTTCTGATGTTTAAATTGGAGTTATATAGGATCAATTGTGGCTAAGTAGCTTAATTGTACTGCTCTGAATGTTAGTGGCTCATATCTTGGTATCTTGTTGTGGTATTTTAATGCAATTATTGTGAATAAGGTAAATTGTAAAGGTATTTTGTAATAATCTTGGTGTAGAATATTGTAACAATATCTGGTTTTCTATAAATATAATTCAATGTGTTTATAAATTTAACTAATATAAAGAATTTAGGAATTTACATTAATTTTAATTGTTTCGTATATGCATTTTATTGGGGGTTTATTTTTAAGAATAAATATTAAATATATTTTATTATAACCCAGCCATATACTGACAACATATGCAGACAAAACAAGTCCATTTTGTTATTACACATGACCCAATCCCATGGACTGAGTGTTCTGTTGCAACCATTGATTAGTTCAGAGATGGTGACTCACATGCCTGGGATTGCTTATATACTTTATACTTTATAGACAAAATAATTTGAATTTGCTGATGTCCAAAACATTGTACTGTATGTATTTAGGAGATGCCAAGAGAATGTTTATTTTGCATTTTATGTTTGTGGCAAAGACTCACTGGTGGCAGTGGGCAATTTCGGAACAGCAGCTACAGAAAGGAGAGTTAACAATTTCCAAAAACAATAATCTATCTTGCAAGTGGAGTGCTAAAATGAAATCAATAGCTCTCTTATTTGTGTGCTTAGATCAAAAGTTGAAAGTAAAATTGTAGCACTTGAGTGAAAGCCTCAGGCATGCTAACATCTGGAGATCGTAGGGTGCTTTACAAGAGTATATTATAACTTTTGTTTTAGCACTAACCTGAAGGTGCACCACGCTTAAGAGCACTATTTAAAAAAAAAATATATATGTACGTATGTATGTGTGCGTGTGTGTATATATATATATATATATATATAGATAGATATATATATATATATATATATATATATATATATAAATAGAAAGAGGCAGGGTGGCGCAGAAAACTCAAACTAGAAACTACAATAAATAAATAAATAAAATACAATACAGTTTACAGTAAAATATTATAGCAATATATAGTAAAATGAAATAATATAATGTGATACAAATGTCTTTTAGCTGTAAAAAATCCTAAACGATCAGAAGTAATCAGGAGCACATCAAATATGGAGAGCAAAGTCTTCAGGCGTTAGTCCCCTATTAGATGTACACTTACTTGAATGAACCTCAATCACATGAGGTAAGAATGTAGCACTTTCATAAAAGAGTAAGGCACTCCCTGTAGAAAAGATAGAACGATCAACTGGATCTCCCAGAGTGTGGACTTCTGTATCTTGGAATATGGATAGTAGAATCCTCCAAATGTCCTCGTGCTCTCTTTAGTAAGTAGTAACTTCCAATTCCAGTATAGGTGTCATATAAAGAGAACCAGAAAAGCAAACATAGTGTAAAACTGCTTTAATAGAACATAAATGACACACAATAGGGTACACTCACATAAAAAACCTCAACTAATGAGGTATGAAGAGAGCACATAGACGTAATAAAGCTGCAGCCCAAGAATCCAATAGGTATCCGCAGTGAGAATCTTAATTCAAAGGCAAATGCAGGCTCCACAGTAACAGAAGTATCGAACAGTTCATACAACAGGTCATGTACCTTCCTTAAAATATCTTACGCGTTTCGAAGGGTCAAATAAATTAGGTTCCCTTCTTCATCAGAGATACGGACTATTACAGGACTCACCTATACCCTGAGCCAGAGGTCCTGGTATATGCACATGTCCGGAAGTATGCCTTGCGTGTCACGGACCCAGGAAATGCCGGCCTGCATGTCAAACCTCCCGCGGTGGATCTCAAGAAGAATGTAGCTACTTTTGGGGGTACTATTTATAGGTGAGTCCTGTAATAGTCCGTATCTCTGATGAACTGTTCGATACTTCTGTTACTGTGGAGCCTGCATTTGCCTTTGAATTAAGATTCCCACTGCGGATACCTATTGGATTCTTGGGCTGCAGCTTTATTACGTCTATGTGCTCTCTTCATACCTCATTAGTTGAGGTTTTTTATTTGAGTGTACCCTATTGTGTGTCATTTATGTTCTATTAAAGCAGTTTTACACTATGTTTGCTTTTCTGGTTCTCTTTATATGACACCTATACTGGAATTGGAAGTTACTACTTACTAAAGAGAGCACGAGGACATTTGGAGGATTCTACTATCCATATTCCAAGATACAGAAGTCCACACTCTGGGAGATCCAGTTGATCGTTCTATCTTTTCTACAGGGAGTGCCTTACTCTTTTATGAAAGTGCTACATTCTTACCTCATGTGATTGAGGTTCATTCAAGTAAGTGTACATCTAATAGGGGACTAATGCCTGAAGACTTTGCTCTCCATATTTGATGTGCTCCTGATTACTTCTGATCGTTTAGGATTTTTTACAGCTAATAGACATTTGTATCACATTATATTATTTCATTTTACTATATATTGCTATAATATTTTACAGTAAACTGTATTGTATTTTATTTATTTATTTATTGTAGTTTCTAGTTTGAGTTTTCTGCGCCACCCTGCCTCTTTCTATTTATGTCTCTTTATTGAGGAGTGATAGGTCTCCTCTGCCATTTGGGGTTTGGCAGCTGGATACATCTTGCTGGAATTTTTTATGAGGTGCTGGGTATAGAGTATATACCTTGTGGCATAGCTTTTATTTGACAGTGAGCGCCTAGGAGTGATTCAGTGGATTTTTTCTACTGGTTCATTTATCTTCTGTCTTTATATATATATATATATATATATATATATATATATATATATATATACATATATACAGTTGTGCTCATAAGTTTACATACCCTGGCAGAAGTTATGATTTCTTGGCCATTTTTCAGAGAATATGAATGATAACACAAAAACTTTTCTTTCACTCATGGTTAGTGTTTGGCTGAAGCCATTTATTACCAATCAACTGTGTTTACTCTTTTTAAATCATAATGACAACAGAAACTACCCAAATGACCCTGATCAAAAGTTTACATATCCTGGTGATTTTGACCTGACAACATGCACACAAGTTGACACAAAGGGGTTTAAATGGCTATTAAAGGTAACCATCCTCACCTGTGATCTGTTTTCTTGTAATTAGTGTGTGTGTATAAAAGGTTGATGAGTTTCTGGACTCCTGACAGACCCTTGCATCTTTCATCCAGTGCTGCAGTGAAGATTCTGGATTCTGAGTCATGGGGAAAGTAAAAGAATTGTCAAAGGATATGCGGGAAAAGATAGTTGAACTGTATAAAACAGGAAAGGGATATAAAAAGATATCCAAGGAATTGAGAATGAAAATCAGCAGTGTTCAAACTCTAATAAAGAAGTGGAAAATGAGGCGTTCTGTTGAAACCAAACCATGGTCAGGTAGACCAACTAAAATTTCAGCCACAACTGCCAGGAAAATTGTTTGGGATGCAAAGACAAACCCACAAATAACTTCAGGTGACATACAGGACATGTGGTGTGGCTGTTTCAAGATGCACAATAAGGAGGCACTTGAAGAAAGATGGGCTGAATGGTCGAGTCACCAGAAAAAAGCCATTACTATACAAATGCCATAAAGTATCCAGCTTACAATACGCCAAACAGCACAGAGACAAGACTCAAACCTTCTGGCACAAAGTGATTTGGAGTGATGAGACCAAAATCGAGCTTTTTGGCCACAACCATAAACGCTACATTTGGAGAGGAGTCAACAAGGCCTATGATGAAAGGTACACCATTTCTACTGTGAAACACGGAGGTGGATTGCTGATGTTTTGGGGATGTGTGAGCTACAAAGACACAGGAAATTTGGTCAGAATTGATGGCAAGATGAATGCAGTATGTTATCAAACAGAACGCCTCATTTTCCACTTCTTGATTAGAGTTTGAACACTGCTGATTTGCATTCTCATTTCCTTGGATATCTTTTTATATCCATTTCCTGTATTATACAGTTAAACTACCTTTTTCCCACTGATCCTTTGACAATTATTTTTCTTTCCCCATGACTCCAAAAATGTCAGTTCTGCACTGGATGAAAGATGCAAGGGTCTGTCAGGAGTCCAGAAATGCATTGACCTTTTATACACACACACTAATTACAAGCAAACAGATCACAGGTGAGGATGGTTACCTTTAATAGCCATTCAAACCCCTTTGTGTCAAGTTGTGTGCATGTTATCAGTCCAAAATCACCAGGGTATGTAAACTTTTGATCAGGGTCATTTGGGTAGTTTCTGTTGTCATTATGATTTAAAAAGAGCAAACACAGTTGATTGATAATAAATGGAAATATAGTGGTAGATGGCGCTGGTCCTTTAGAATTGTAATCCCTCTGATAACAAGGAGAGACAGGCTTGATGTGTATGTTTAGAAGCCAATTAAAAAAGTGCAATATACTCACTCCATGAGTTGCATATGATCTGCTTGTTAGGAGTGTCTCAATCAGGTAACCGATGTTGTTAATCCCCAAGGATTCAAAGAAGCTAAGAGTGGAATGGAAACTCCAATGAGAGGTGTATATAAATGTATATAATAAAATAAGTAGTAACTTACTCCATAAGAATAAGATTTCCGGCCATCACAGCAAAAAAGGAAGATATTCCAGTTATGATAAAAGAAATGTATTAGCTTTACACGTTTCAACGTCAAAAGAACGTCTTTTTCAAGAGAAAGTAACAAGCAGGTAGAAACAAGTAACATTTTACTTGTTTTTACCTACTTGTTACTTGCTCTTGAAAAAGACGTTCTTTTGACAATGAAACGCATAGAGCTAATCATTTTTTTTATCATAACTGGAATATCTTCCTTTTTTGCTGTGACGGACGGAAATCTTATTCTTATGGAGTAAGTTACTACTTATTTTATTATATACATTTATATACACCTCTCATTGGAGTTTCCATTCCACTCTTAGCTTTTTTGAATCCTTGGGGATTAACAACATCGGTTACCTGAGTGAGACACTCCTAACAAGCAGATCATATGCAACTCATGGAGTGAGTATATTGCACTTTTTTAATTGGCTTCTAAACATACACATCAAGCCTGTCTCTCTTTGTTATCAGAGAGATTACAATTCTAAAGGACCAGCACCATCTACCACTATATTTCCATTGTATCACAGTCCCTGGGGAGAGATTGAAAGAAGGCAGCGGTCCAAATTAAAGGAGAGTATTAGTTCTTAGACCTTTGTGTAACAGATTGTATATTTTTCCATCTCATATATTATCTATACATTTGCTTTTTGTGTTAGATTGATAATAAATGGCTCCATCCAAACACTAACCATGAGTGAAAGAAATGTTTTTATGTTATCATTCATATTCTCTGAAAAATGGCCAAGAAATCATAAATTCTGCTAGGGTGTGTAAACTTATGGACACAACTGTATATATGTGTGTGTGTGTGTGCATTTGTATGTGTCTATTTATATATGTGGATAGAGAGATTCCTAATAATAGTTTAATTTAACATGTTTTGCATGTGTTTTCGTGTACCTTTTATTTTAGCCCTATCACTTTAATTCAGGTCTCCAGTCACACTAACTTTTTTAGCTCTGTTATATGTCACATTAGTGTCACCACTTATAAAATGATTAATGTTTAGTGTGACTGTGCTACCCATTGAAAATATACAGTGTGCTAAAGAGATGTCAGTCACTCTTAACATTCTCTAGTAATTCTATTTAACCATTTACTTGTAATACCAGATTGTGCACTATTCATAGCGTGGGCCTGCAATATTGATAGTCTACCCTGCGCTATCAATAGCGTTCCATTTGTAATCTGGGCCAATGTGTTCATTTGTAAAAAAGACTTGACATAAAAATGTATTATTTATATAAAGAGGCTTTCCAAAAATAGGTAAGTGCAGGATGGGAGGGTAATAATTTTTTGCAATATGAAAAAAGATATGATTTCTCTTGCTATTCACTTCTGTCCCTGCCATGCTTTAAAACTGCATAGAGCAGCACTTCAGTGTCATGAGGTAGTTTGAGTTTAAATTGCGGGCCACCTCAAATTGCATATCCTTACCCAGAATTTCTGCTCTAGTAGAAATACTATTAGTTGTAATTTTCTGTAGAACAATTAATCAGCTTTCAAATTTACAATATAATGTTCCATTTCTTATTGTTTAGAGTTATTGACATGTTATTATAACTATCATTAGTTTGCATTACGTCGCTGTCATTATTCTCTTCTATTCAGAAAATAGATATGACCGTCATATATCAAATATGATTAACTTTTTATGTATCCTATTTAATTTATTTGTGTCCAAAGAATTTGACATAAAATGGTACCTGATTATGAAGTGTCATTAATCAAATACTTTTAATAAAGGATGAAAAGTATTACAAGCAGTCAAATCAATTTTATACCGGATTATCCATGCCCTAGATCTTAAAAACACTTTGAAGTACTTTGATGGAAAACCTGAGGAAGGGAGATATTCACTTCAAACAACTTTCTTCAAGGATCTATTAGTATTTAAAATAGTAATAGAGATATTAATTCTATTATTTATGTTTTTTTTTTCTTTTCCAGAGTGTTATGTAAGATACAAAATTAAATTGTGAAAGAAAAAGGGTTTACAAGATACAGATGGTTCTAAACCTGTCCAACTCAGTGGGAGTCCATAATGGCAGATGGTGAGGGAGTGAACAGGAGTTAAGGGAAATTCAGAAGTCATCAAAACCATTTTTACTTTTTTTTTGCAATTCTATATTGTTTGTGAATGATTCGATAATACACTGAAGAATACACTGTATTATTATGCTTTTCTTTCATGAAGAAATTGATGCATACATTCAAAGATACTATCAGGTTACTACTACGTTTATGCATATGTAAAACTAAACATATTTAATCGCATTAGAAAATAAAAAATAAGTGGGTTTATGACAAAGTAAAATAAAGAAAATGCATCTTACCCACATAGGACTGAAAAAAAACTATTTTATTATCCATATAATTGGAATATTATTTAAATTGATTAATTCTGCTGCCATGCTACAGATACAGTGGCAAAATCATTTAGAAGAGAAATTGCCTTTACAGTGATATATATATATATATATATATATATATATATATTTTTTTTTTTTTTTTCCTATAATGTTATCCTATTTATTTGTTTATTCACTAAAATATGGCCCCTTATGACACCAAATTGAATTGTGTTTCCAACCTAGGGTCTGATACTCTAAAATTTGCCAGCATGAATTGTGTTTCTCACCTTGGGTCTGAATCTTTAAAGTTTGCTGCCAACCTACGCATAAACTGCCCTCACTCAATTCTCTTAAAAGTGGTATGAACCTGGAATTCCCCGCAAGTGGTAAGCTACCGCTCATATAAATTAACCAAGCTCTACAGAATGGACAAACTTGCAGTAAAGAGCATATGTGATAGGCAACACCCAGCACAGATTTTTTTTTTAAAGCACATTCAAATCTAATTTTGCTATTTGCAGCATACCTTAGTATGCATATAGTACATTTCTATTTTTTACAGTACATACATTGCATTCGGTATATTGAAACAAACTCGTCAGCTTTCATTTTGACAGCAAGACCAGCAAGTGTAACATGCAACTGAATATTATACTTTTTGGTATGATTTTAACTTTGTATTTCAAAATTACGGTGTACATGCAATACAATCTGTGTACATTAAAGGAACATGAAACCACATTTTTTTCTTTCATGATTCAGATAGAGCATAAACTTTAAAAAACACCATTCCAATTTAATTACATTATTAATTTTACGTCATTCTCTTGAAATCCTTTATTGAAGGAGCCGCAATGCACTACTGGGAGCTAGCTGAATACATTGGTAAGCTAATGACAACCAATATATTTGTGCAGCCACCAATCAGCAGCTAACTCCTAAGCCTACCTAGGTATGATTTTCAACAAAGGCTACCAAAAGAATGAAGCAAATTGGATAATGGAAGAAAATTTAAAACCTGTTTAAAATTGCATTCTCTATCTGAATCATGAGTTATAAAGTTTGGGTTTCATGTCCCTTAAGTAGAACTTTTTCCTGCATTCTTTTAAATAAGAATTTAAATTTGCATTTTACTGCATACTTTTAATAAGACTTGACTGCAAGTTAGCAAATTATTGATAACATACTGCATACTTTTATTATGATTTTTATATAGTACTTTCAATATACTTTTTAAACTGCTAATTTTATTTAGTACTAAACTGTAATGTGTGTGTCTCTGTTTTGCATATATGAATGATATCAAAGTATTACTTACCTTTAAATAATCCTGTGAAGGACCTGACAAATCTTTTTATATAATCTCACCTGAGCAGAGAGCTTTAGAAAATTGGGCCCCAAGTGTGTATGTGTATAGGAGATGCATAATGCATAAATCTTTCTCATAGACCTCTTTTTACCATATCTACCTTTGTATATTTACATAATGGTGGATTATCTTGACTATTTAAAGGGACATAAAATCCATATGCTAAATCGCTTGAAAGGGATGTAGCCTAACTGTAAAAAGGTGACAAAAAAAATATCACATGAACACCTCTATGTAAAAAATGAAGATATTTTTTTACCTCAAAATATTATCCGCTTAAAAGAGTAAGTCCTCTTTGAACAGTTATCCTTGAGCTATTGTCAGCTGCATGTTGGGGAAAAAACAGTCAATCAGCTTCATCAGTACTAAATTCTCACTTAGTTGTAATGTGAGCTCATGAGATTTCACTGAACTCTCATAATATTTCATAGTAATTTAAAGAGAAACATAACATGAATTTGCCTGCACATGCCAAAGACAATCTCTCTTGCAAGTCCCAGGATTAGCATCTTGGTTGGCTGCTTAAAGTCCCTTTGCGCTTAGACATAGCATCTGAGGACATTTTGAGGCTAAGGGGCCGATTTGTCATCGGTCTGTCCGACATGATCCACTCAGCGTCTGATAAAGATCGATGAATGACGACAGCGTATAATCATTGCACAACAGTCCTTGTGAACTGTTTGTGCAATGCCGCCCCTGCAGATTCACGGCCAATTAGCCACTAGCAGGGGGTTTCAATCAGTGTATCAGATCATATGTAAACAGCTAAAGGCTCGCACAGAAACGGGGCATTCAGTCCTTGATAAATCGGCCCCTAAATATCTTTTGGTAGCCAGCTGTTTACAGCTATTCTGCATCACTTTCAAGTGCTTCAAAATGTATTATGTCCCTTTAAAACAAGTGTAGTGTCATTCTTTTAGGTAATGTGGATTTGATTATCTTTATTAAATTTAACATTAGTACCACAAACAGTGTAGATTTTGTTAAAAGGAGCATTCTAATTTAAATGTTTTTAAACAAAATCTTTTACTATGTATTTTACCATGGCAAAGGGTTGTCATATTATGTGTGCTTTCAGAGTATGGTAGCTTAGAAGCAGAGGTGGAATCAGGTGAAGCAGAGTATTTAAATACTAATCGAGGTCAAGGTAACCTGCATTCCATAACATTTTCCCTATTTAGGCATTGCAAGAAATACCAGAGAAATGCAGCACAGGTATTAACAAACGTCTAGATTACGAGTTTTGTCGGTAAGGCTGTGTGGTGCTAACAAGCAGTTTTTCCTCACCGCCCACCTACAGTAACGCTGGTATTATGGGCTTTTAGAAACCCGGCGTTAGCCGCAAAAAAGTGAACGTAGAGCAAAATTTAGCTCCACATCTCACCTCAATACCAGCGCTGCTTACAGTAGCGGTGAGCTGGTAAAACGTGCTCGTGCACGATTTCCCATAGGAATCAATGGGGGAGAGCCGGCTGAAAAAAAATCTAACACCTGCAAAAAAAGCAGCGTAAAGCTCCTAACGCAGCCCCATTGATTCCTATGGGGAAATAAAATTTATCTCTACACCTAACACCCTAACATGAACCCCGAGTCTAAACACCCCTAATCTTACACTTATTAACCCCTAATCCGCCGCCCCCGACATCACAGACACCTGCATTATATTATCAACCCCTAATCTGCCGCTCCGGACACCGCCGCCACCTACATTATACTTATGAACCCCTAATCTACTGCCCCCAACATTGCCAACCCCTACATTATATTTATTAACCCCTAATCTGCCGCCCCAACGTTGCTGCCACAATATTAAAGTTATTAACCCCTAAACCTAAGTCTAACCCTAACCCTAACACCCCCCTAACTTAAATATAATTTAAATCAATCTAAATAAAATAACTATCATTAACTAAATTATTCCTATTTAAAACTAAATACTTACCGATAAAATAAACCCTAACTTTGTATTTATTTTAACTAGGTACAATAGTTATTAAATAGTTATTAACTATGTAATAACTTCCTAGTTAAAATAAATTCAAATTTACCTGTAAAATAAATCCAAACCTAAGTTACAATTACACCTAACACTACACTATAATTAAATTAATTACCTAAACTAAATACAATTAAATACAATTGAAAAAAAGTTTTTTAAACTAATTACACCTAATCTAATCCCCCTAATAAAATAAAAAAAGTCCCCCAAAATAATAAAAAGCCATACCCTACACTAAATTACAAATAGCCCTTAAAATGGCCTTTTGCGGGGCATTGCCCCAAAGTAATCAGCTCTATTACCTGTAAAAAAAAATACAATACCCCCCCAACATTAAAACCCACTACACACACACCCAACCCTACTCTAAAACCCACCAAATACCCCCTTAATAAAACCTAACACTAACCCCTTGAAGATCACCCTACCTTGAGACGCCTTCACCCAGTCGGGCCAAAGTCCTCAACAAAGCCGGGCGAAGTGGTCCTCCAGATGGGCAGAAGTCTTCATCGAAGACGGGAAGAAGAGGTCCTCCAGATGGGCAATAGGATTGAACTTCAATCCTATTGGCTGATCCATAATTCCGATTGGCTGATAGAATTCTATCAGCCAATCAGAATTCAAGGGATGCCATCTTGGATGACGTCATGTAAAGGAACCTTCATTCTTCAGTTGGATGTTGATGGAAGAGGATGCTCCGCATCAGATGTCTTGAAGATGGACCAGCTCTGCTCCGGAAGATGCCGCCTGGATGAAGACTTCTGCCCGTCTGGAGGACCTCTTCTGGACGGCTTCAATGAAGACTTCTGCCTGTCTGGAGGACCACTTCGCCCGGCTTTGTTGAGGACTTCGGCCTGGCTGGGTGAAGATTTCTCAAGGTAGGGTGATCTTCAAGGGGTTAGTGTTAGGTTTTATTAAGGGGGGATTGGGTGGGTTTTAGAGTAGGGTTGGGTGTGTGGGTGGTGGGTTTTAATGGTGGGGGGTATTGTACTTTTTTTTACAGGTAATAGAGCTGATTACTTTGGGGCAATGCCCCGCAAAAGGCCCTTTTAAGGGCTATTTGTAATTTAGTATAGGGTAGGGCTTTTTATTATTTTGGGGGGCTTTTTTATTTTGTTAGGGGGATTAGTTTAAAAAACTTGTAATTATTTTATTATTTTCTGTAATTTAGTGGGGGGGTTTCGTACTTTAGATAATTTTTTTCAATTGTGTTTAATTGTATTTAGTTTAGGTAATTAATTTAATTATAGTGTAGTTTTAGGTGTAATTGTAACAGGTTAAGATTTATTTTACAGGTAAATTTGAATTTGTTTTAACTAGGAAGCTATTAAATAGTTAATAAATATTTAATAACTATTGTACCTAGTTAAAATAAATACAAAGTTGCCTGTAAAATAAAAATAAACCCTAAGCTAGATACAATGTAACTATTAGTTATATTGTAGCTAGGTTAGGGTTTATTTTATAGGTAAGTATTTAGTTTTAAATAGGCCCGCGTAGCTAACGCTGGCTTTTTTCTGGTCGCACCTTTTAAATACCTCTGGTATTGAGAGTTCACAGAATGGCTGCGTTAGGCTCCAAAAAGGGAGCGTACAGGCATATTTACCGCCACTGCAACTCTCGATACCAGAGTTGCTTACGGACGCGGCCAGCTTCAAAAACGTGCTTGTGCACGATTCCCCCATAGAAAACAATGGGGCTGTTTGAGCTGAAAAAAAACCTAACACCTGCAAAAAAGCCGTGTTCAGCTCCTAACGCAGCCCCATTGTTTCCTATGGGGAAACACTTCCTACGTCTGCACCTAACACTCTAACATGTACCCCGAGTCTAAACACCCCTAACCTTACACTTATTAACCCCTAATCTGCCGCCCCCGCTATCGCTGACCCCTGCATATTATTTTTAACTCCTAATCTGCAGCTCCGTACACCCCCCGCCACCTACATTATCCCTATGTACCCCTAATCTGCTGCCCTTACATCGCCGACCCCTATATTATATTTATTAACCCCTAATCTGCTGCCCCCAACGTCGCCTCCACCTAACTACACTTATTAACCCCTAATCTACCGACTGGACCTGAGCGCTACTATAATAAATGTATTAACCCCTAATCCGCCTCACTCCCGCCTCAATAACCCTATAATAAATAGTATTAACCCCTAATCTGCCCTCCTTAACATTGCCGACACCTAACTTCAAGTATTAACCCCTAATCTGTCGACAGGAGCTCACCGCCACTCTAATAAATTTATTAACCCCTAAAGCTAAGTCTAACTTTAACCCTAACACCCCCCTAAATTAAATATAATTTAAATCTAACTAAATAAATTAACTCTTATTAAATAAATTATTCCTATTTAAAGCTAAATACTTACCTGTAAAATAAACCCTAATATAGCTACAATATAAATTATAATTATATTATAGCTATTTTAGGATTTATATTTATTTTACAGGTAACTTTGTATTTATTTTAACCAGGTACAATAGCTATTAAATAGTTAAGAACTATTTAATAGCTAAAATAGTTAAAATAATTACAAAATTACCTGTAAAATAAATCCTAACCTGTTACAATTAAAACTAACACTACACTATCAATAAATTAATTAAATACAATATCTACAAAAAACTACAATTAAATAAACTAACTAAAGTACAAAAAATAAAAAAGAACTAAGTTACAAAAAATAAAAAAATATTTACAAACATTAGAAAAATATTACAACAATTTTAAACTAATTACACCTACTCTAAGCCCCCTAATAAAATAACAAAGCCTACAAAATAAAAAAATGCCCTACCCTATTCTTAATTACAAAAGTTCAAAGCTCTTTTACCTTACCAGCCCTGAACAGGGCCCTTTGCGGGGCATGCCCCAAAGAATTGAGCTCTTTTGCCTGTAAAAAAACACATACAATACCCCCCAACATTATAACCCACCACCCACATACCCCTAATCTAACCCAAACCCCCCTTAAATAAACCTAACACTAAGCCCCTGAAGATCTTCCTACCTTATCTTCACCATACCAGGTTCACCGATCGATCCTCGGAAGTGTTGATCCAAGCCCAAGCGGGGGCTGAAGAGTGACATCCATCCTCGGGCTGAAGTCTGGATCCAAGCGGCGGCTGAAGAAATCCATCATCGGGCCGAAGTCGGAAGTCCATCATCGGGATGAAGTCTTCTATCAAGCCGCATCTTCAATCTTCTTTCTTCTGGAGCGGAGCGGAGCCATCTTCTTCCAAGCCGACGCGGAACATCCTCTTCAACCGACGCCTACTAGCCGAATGACGGTTCCTTTAAATGACATCATCCAAGATGGCGTCCCTCGAATTCCGATTGGCTGATAGGATTCTATCAGCCAATCGGAATTAAGGTAGGAATATTCTGATTGGCTGATGGAATCAGCCAATCAGAATCAAGTTCAATCCGATTGGCCGATCCGATCAGCCAATCAGATTGAGCTTGCATTCTATTGGCTGATCGGAACAGCCAATAGAATGCAAGCTCAATCTGATTGGCTGATCGGATCAGCCAATCGGATTGAACTTGATTCTGATTGGCTGATAGGATACGCAATTGACGTAAGGGGATCTGCGGTATGGAAAAGTCGCGGCTGGAAAGTGAGCGTTAGACCCTTTCCTGACTGACTCCAAATACCGGCGGTAGCCTAAAACCAGCGTTAGGAGCCTCTAACGCTGGTTTTGACGGCTACCGCCAAACTCTAAATCTAGGCCTCAGTGAATTGTAGTAATTTTATTTAGATTTATTTAAATTATATTTAATTTAGGGGGTGTTAGGGTTAGACTTAGATTTAGGGGTTAATACATTTAATATAGTTGCGGCGACGTTGGGGGCGGCAGATTAGGGGTTAATAAATGTAGGTATGTGCCTGCGATGTTAGGGATGGCAGATTAGGGGTTAATAAAATTAAACTAGTGTTTGCGATGTGGGAGGGTGGCGGTTTAGGGGTTAATATATATATAATATATTTAGGGGTTAATATATATTTTATAGTGGCGGCGATGTCCGGTTTGGCAGATTAGGGGTTACAAAACGGTGTTAGCCCATAAAACTCTTAACTACTGACTTTTAAATGCGGTCTTGACAGGAGAGGTTGTACCGCTCACTTTTTTGCAGACTTGTAATACCGGCGTTAGGCAAATCCCATTGAAAATATAGGATACGCAATTGACGTAAGTGAATTTGCAGTATTTTCACGTCTGACCAAAAAAGTGAGCGGTACACCTGTCATTTCAAGACTCGTAATACCAGCGTTAGGAAAAAGCAGCATTAGGACCTCTTAATACTGCTTTTTAACCCTAACGCACAACTCGTAATCTAGGTGAAAGAATCTTTATCAGGGATGGACTGGGACCAAAAATAGGCCCGGGTATTTTAAGGCAGAGAAGCCTACTCCCCTCCCCTTTCTGTCATTTAACCATACCTCAAAATGATAAGGTGCTACTTTGATTTACAAAAACATTAAATGTTTGTAAAACTCTTCTGTCACTGTATTCTGTAAATCGAATGTCATTAAATAGTAAAAAAGTGAAAGGTAAAAAATAAAGATCACATTTAAATAAAGAATAAGCACTTATTGCTCATTAGCCTATATAGTCACAATGAGTCAAAATAGCAGCCACCTGAGCACTTGTCATCTCACATAAGCTGCACTATCAGAGAGAAAGAAAACACACAAAGACATCCCACAGGCAGTCAGAACCCACATGCAAAGACAAAGCACCCCAGATTTCCACAATCACAAAAAACAGACACCCACAGGCATCAAAAGGCATCACCAACAGGAGTTGCTTCTCTGTGACTGGTTCACAGACACATCAAGACATTGAAAAGCTGGGCAGGGCTGGCACTGCATCATGCACAAATATTAATGCTGGTGACTGGGTGAAGCTAAGGCAACCATGTGAGGCCCACAATTGGCCCCGGTCCACCTGGCAAATGCCCTGTATGCCTAATGGTCAGTCTGGGCCTGGGATTTATTATATAGCAGCAAAGAGAATAAAGTCATGACAGGAGCTTAGTAGACTAGTTTTGCGGGTAAGTGACAAAGCTTGTAGTTAGTGATCTGATGGATTTATATATATGCACCTAGAGAAAAGTTTATGCTTCCCTAATAACTATATGGCCCTCCACACATATAGAAGTAAAGACATAGAGGCTGATTTTTTCATGGCCTGAATAGGGCTGTATACCCCTGTTTCCTTGTGAGCCTTCAGACTCGCCAGAAGCAGGAGTTAAGAAGCAGCGGCCTTAAGACTGGTGCCTCTTTAACTCATACGATCGGGTTGATTGACACCCCCTGCTTGCGACCGAATGGCAGATTGCTGCACTGACTCTGTAACTTTCACTGTTTGACATAGCGCTGTAGCTCATATCCTCTTGATTTGATCTAGGGGTTCAATATTTGCATAGTATCTTAGACTGGCCAATTTTTATCTTCTTTTTATAGTTTTAAAGTGTTTTTTTGTGTACATTAAGGTTTATTAAACACTGCATTATTCCATTGAATTTTCTGCTATTGTGTTTTTATTCTAAAATGATTTCCATTGGTAAAGCTTTTTGAGCGCTTCCCTATCCCCAATTTTTGTCTTTATGTAGAAACAACTTTTGGGCAAGGATGCTGTTGCAAACTCTTATTTGTCAGCAATAACTCAGGATCAGTCAAGAATATGATAATAAAATTACCTGTTTACATTGTCTATGGGGATTATTTGCTTACCTTAAGAAGGGCAAATGTTATATCATATAACTTTGGTGCAACAATGGAAATTAACATTTCAATATTCAGCTGGGAGCTCTAACAACCTGAATGTAGTCATCAGCAAGAATGGGCCACATTTATCATTTGATAGGAAAACAAGGTTCCAAGATAAGGAACCTGTCCACCTATATTTATGGTGAGCAAGCTTTGTATGTTGTTTATATGCTGCCCGCATTTATTATTGCACAGGAAAGTTCTTGTGAATTACTCAGAACAATTAAAGTGAAGGTCAAGTCTGGCTTAGTGGTTAACAGTTTTATCAAGATTAGCTAAATTAAGTATGATGTTCAGTCATCAAATTCTTTATAACTAATAATAAAAGTTGCATTTTTTACCTTTTAAAATCGCATCCGTGTCACTTATATTATCCGCCCGCCATATTGCCGTAATTGATTGACAGTTTTTTAATATGTTCTATCCAATCTATTTTTTACCCCCGTGGCGTCCTGCCCCTTTTCTATAGCGTCATTACTCAATTATGCGCAGGCGTATAAAAAATGTGAGCATCATCACAGTCATGCTCGTGCATGAAACACGCATGCGTAGTCCGCTCTCTCATTATTTTGGATACGAGCGAGTGAGTGACTAACAGTATTGTGTAACAGTTGAAAATGAAACGCATGTGCTACAGAGTGTAAAATACACATGCGCATTTCAAAAAGGCTGTTGTGCACGAGCGTAGGGAACTTGTAGGAACGATAGCTACGTCACTAAAGGAAAATAAGGAAGTGTGGTAGGGGAGGAGAAAATATCGATAACGGAGGTATTACTAATGACTAATGTTTTTGAAATATAAAGTTAGCGACTGTAATACTTTGATGTTAAGGTTTCTATGGGTATATTGCATTTAGATAAAATTGACCTTCACTTTAAGTTCACAAATCGCTGCCGCCTAACTTGCT
>NC_069499.1:900378114-900413114 GCF_027579735.1 Bombina bombina
GATACCATTCTCTGAAAGCATATCTAGATAGGCTTAGTAGCTGCTGATTGGTGGTTGTACGTACTGTAGATTACTGTGCATTGCTATTTCTTCAGCAAAGGATATCTAAAGAATGAAGCAAAGGAAATAATAGAAGTAGATTGGAATGTTGTTTAAAATTGTATTTTCTTTTATAATCCTGAAAAAAAAATTAGATTTAGTGTCCCTTTAAATTCTTTTTCAGCAAAGTGTTGAATTTACATAAACCCATTGCAATCTAGCTGGGACCTCATAGGTTCTAACCCTAGGACAATTAATCAAACAAATTTGTCTCAAACTCAGGAAGGAATTAAAGCTCACTGATACATGCAGACTTACTGAATAGTATGTATTTCTACCTTCCTAACTACAGTAAAGTAAAATTTTGACATTGCATTAAAGTGATTGTAAATTTTATCGATTTGCAGTGCAGTATGTAAAATTATTCTTAAAAACAGGAGCACTTTCATTTATTAAATTTTGTAAAATATTTACTATTTAGTGATTGTAAACATTGCATTGTTTCTACGTCCGCATCTCATACTTTATTTATCTGATTGATGACAAATCCAACTTCATCCAATCGTTGCGTGTCCCTCAAGCTGGATGCCAAAGGGAGCACACAACGATTGGATGAAGCCGGATTTGGCATCAATCAGCTAAATAAAGTAGGAGATGTGGGCGGAAGAACCGCGCAATATTTTACAAATGAAGCGTATTTAAAAAATTTAATTAATGAGAGTGTCCCTTTTTTTAAGAATCATTTTATATACTGGGCAGCAAAGCGATACAATTTACAATCTCTTTACTTTATTTTTTTTTATTTTTAATCTCAGAGAGAGGACTATACTTCTCATGTAAAAATGTGAATGAACTAAGGACATTTTTCATATGTAGAAACCATTATATATGACCATATATCATCACATTTGCTCTTTTAATGCATATTGTATCAGTCTATATAACACAATTGAACCTTGGTTTTTAAACAACGAACAGTTTTGAAAAAAAAAAAATGATGACCATCTATTTGCAAAAGCTCTCAAGACAACTTGTTTGAAATTCATCTGTGATGTGTCCTTTAAAAATAAACTCAGGAATGTTTGTCATAAATGTCTGATTTCATTCTGCTTTCCAGTAAAAATTATCTACGAATGTAATTTATTTAAGATTTGATCATCAAATTTGTTGAGAAACATTACAGAAGCCTTAGACTTCCAATTAGCAGTTTTGTTTAACAGTAAGATATGTTTTCTAAAATATGTTAATTCCCTTAAATTTAGACACTGACAGATCTGGGTTTAATTAATAATTTGCTTTGGCCAATAACCTTTGCTCTTTGCATTTATGTCAATATTAATACTCAAGAAAACATTCCTATTTTAAGGCAATGTTTATCATAGAGATTTGAGTACCCTTATAAGATTTATTCATAAACAAAAATAATGAGAACGACCTTTGGTGGATTGAGTCCAGTTAGCTTTTTTTTTAATTAAATAATGATCAATTAGACCAATTTGACAAACCAATTTCCACACTGGATAAACCAATTACTATTTGGCCGTAATCAATTCTTATAATTTAATAGTATTATGACATTTTTTTTTTTATTTGGCCCAAACACTGCTCTCTTAATGTGTCGTTTAAATGCTGAACCTTGTAAAATGAAATCAGCACAACAACTATAGCAATAATTACAAAATATAATTTAAAATGTCATGTGATGCTTTGTATGATTTTCTCTCGTCATTTGTTAAACTTGGCTAAGAGCATTTAGGCATGAAAATAACATATGTGTGTGTTTCTCTTTTATTTGATTTGTGTGATTGACGTGTTGTTGAGAAACGGGACATTCACAGAACTGGCACTCAGATGTCACTGCACACTGCTGCTGCTATATAATCTCCCCTCCCTTTAAATGGACACTAAATACCTTGTAATTATAATACATTTCTGTTGTCTTTCTACAGAATAAAATATAAAACAAGTATAAATATGTTTAAACAATTTAATATCTTGTATTTGGAGTTAATACAACCTTGATTCTGGATAAAAAAACACTAGTCAGGATTATCATGTTAGTATAAACTGTACAAGATATGTAGCAGGATTAGCCTTGTGAAGTCTGCAATGTGCATTTTTTTCACATTACAAAAAAATGGGAAATATAAATAGTGAAAGTACATTTTACTACACATAACTAAGGGCCAGATTACAAGACAAGCAGTATTTTTACGCTCCTGCTCTAACGCCGCTAGAAGTAATCGCTTTGTGCACATCGGGTAGTGCTCGTAATACAAGTTAAAAGTAAAAAGTTTTCCGCTTGTACGCTAAGCCAGTGCACGTAAAAAAAACGAACTTAGAATATCACAACCACATTAATGTATCCCCCCATAGAAGGCAATACAACAAGAAAGTGAAAAAAAAAAACAACACACTACTTCTTGCGTGCAAACCTAATTGCATATTGTCAAAATTGCTAACCCAACATGAAAATATGAATATTTGGCATTCCAATGTTCTCCACTTAGCAGAATATGTTCTATTTATTCATAAATACACATTTCTACATACTGTATATCTGATAGTATCTATGTATAGATGATTATATATAGGTATCGATATATACAGATATACATAGGAATATCTATTTATAAATACTTAGATTCTACTATGTGCAGAACATGGGATGTCAATATTTACAGTAAATACACATTACAACACTTTATTAAATATGATTTTTTTTTTTATAAATAAGATTATTCATGTTTTCATCTACTTGACTGCAAAGGGCTCCAATGCACATATACATACATATGTATTTATGTGTTTATATGTGTATATATGTCTGTAAACACATATATACACATATAAATACATATATATGTATACACATATATAGACATATATATATATATATATATATATATATATATATATATACAGTATATACACAGTATATATATATATATATATATATATATATATATATATATATATATATATATATATATATATATATATATATATATATATAGCAGGTATTGGCAGGTGCACTCTCACTAACACTTTAGTTCCAAATGCCAGGGTGCTAGAATATGGTGTAGAATATGGAAATCAGGAGACAGCACTCACTGGTCTTGACAATACTGGATTTATTCAGTGACGTTTCGGGGAATACACCCCTTCATCAGACCCAGGGTCTGATGAAGGGGTGTATTCCCCGAAACGTCACTGAATAAATCCAGTATTGTCAAGACCATTGAGTGCTGTCTCCTGATTTCCATATATATATATATACACATACACATACATCTTTAGACATGTACATGTATGTATCTCAATGTTAAAGCCTTTGTCTGCCTTTTTTCTAACAGCTCAGACATATTTTTGAGCCCTTATAACTTTTTGTGCAATATTTTAATAATTTTTATTTGAATGGGTTATTTTGAGTATAACTGTATTTTTTAATATATGTTTGATGTGTTTTGTGACACATTTTTGTTCAGCAAAACAGTTAATCAGATCTCAAAGGTTGTGATATCCCGATGCCCATTAGCTCCAATTGCACTCAAGAGATCACATTTACTTTCAACTTGTAATATGAACACTACATATGATGCATGCAAATAGCCGTGATAAATCCGATATCGCTCACACAGAATTGTTAGTGCGTCTCTCATAATCTGGCCCTAAATGTTTTATATGAAAATTTTAATGAGTTTACTGTCAATTCAAATGATACAAGCTGTTAACATTTTGAAAATTCTATTTTACTAAAAAGAATGTATGACTTGTGTATATTTACTGTGATGACATTTACACACACACACACACATATATATATATATATATATATATATATATATATCAAACACAGAAGGGGACTGCACTCTAAGACTGGACTGGGTACACATCCAATGACCCTGCAACATGCACAGCCCTGGGTGCTCAAAAGCACTCACAGTTAGCTGTACCATCCCCAGAGTCCCAGGTAGTTAACACCAGACAAGTCTGGGTGAAAGAGCCATAGGGACAATTACAAAACAAATTAATACAACACACAGAGGAAGTCTAGCACTCACTTGCAAGTACTCAGCTAAGATTAAAAGCAAAAATGTAAGAGCTAGTTACCACATCTGGCCAAATGGGACAAGCCGAGGTACCACGTCAAGGTCTCTCCCAAAACCTGGGTCCCGAATACAGCCAAACAATGCAAGCTCTCAATCAAACAAACTGGGAACAACTAAAGTATTCACAGACTTATGTTATCACCCTAGACATATACAAAACACCGAAGGGGACTGCACAGACTGGACTGGGTAAACATCCAATGACCCTGCAACATACCCTGGGTGCTCAATATCACTCATAGGTAGCTGTACCATCCCCAGAGTCCCAGACAGTTAACCCCAGACAAGTCTGGGTGCAAGGCCCATAGGGAAAATTACAAAACAAATTAGCCCAACACACAGAGGAAGTCCAGCACTCATTTGCAAGCAATCATCTAAGATTAAAAGCAAACATGAAAGAGTCAGTTACCGCATCTGGCTGCATCATGCATAAATACAGAAAATTCTTGCTCATTCTATAAAGGCATTTTAAAATGACCTGGACAATACTATTAATACTCTTTAGATGTTACAATGAAAAATTATTTTGTACTGTTACTTCAAGCAGACTATTCTGTTTTCATTAGTATCACATGTGTCTTCAGTCTTATAATCACTCATTCAGCCAGTTTAAATGGAGAATAGTACTCCCTTTGCTGTTATGTGTCACTGTGTGTATCATACTGAGGTTGGAAAAAAGGAAGGAAAACCAGAGAAGTGTCTAAGGAGGTTAGAAAGAAAGTAATAACCAAGCATGGTCAACGTAAACGCTACAAGACCATCTCTAAAGAGCTTGGCGTACCTGTCAGCACTGTTACCAATAATAATAGAATAGAATAATTTATTTGCCAAGAATAAAAAAAGAGAAATATACAAGGAATTCTTCATGGTGCAAATGGTATCAGATGACAATGAACAAACAAATGCAATCAGCAGTGTCTAATCATCAAATATATTTACAAAGAGTGACTAAAGTATAATTTATTGTACCAAACGTGAAATAAGAGAAGTATTCCTGTTTGTTATTTTAATAACCTGGGGAAAAAGTATTCAGAAAATTATTTGTCTGAGTTCATAAAACTCTCAACCTTGGCCTACGATAAAAAGGTAGACAATTAAAAACACAATGGCCAGGGTGAAATAACATTTTCCAACTCTCTTATTTATCCTTGAAAAGTAAATGTCCTTAAGAGAAATAAGTTGACATCCAATGATTTTTTCACAGCTTTCTCAATTTGGTGTAGTTTCTTCTTTAATGATAATGTAGCAGAGCTATACCAGATTAAAATAGAGGACAATAAAACTAATTTAATGATGGCTGAATAAAAACAATTTAACAGTGTTTGAGACAGTTTTTTTTTTTTTGCTTTAAGAAGTACAAATGTTGTTGAGACTTTTTAATAATAGTAAATTGTATGTCCCATTTCATATCATGTTGAATTGTTGTGTAAAGAAATGTGTACAATATAAACCTGTCTACAATCTTTAATTTTCAAAGAAGGTGATGCAGATTTTTTTTTCTAAAATCAATTACCATTCTATGAACATTTAATTCTAAATTGTTTGTTTCAGTCCATGTTACCAGCCCAGTGGGACACTAGTATTGACACTAGTATTGAGGAAGACTGGGTTGGAAATCAGCCCATTCACTTTAACAAATTGTTCCCTATTAGTTAAAAAGCTATAAAGCCATTGGCATATGGAAAAAAGGCATATTAAGTTATCTTAAATTAACAAAAAAGTAAATCAGGAACAATAGAATTAAAAGCAGAACTGAAATCCACAAATAAAAATTAAACATATTATCCAAATGATGTAAAATATAATATAAAAACAGATTAATTGCATCATAATTTGGGCAAACTGTAGTGTATCTTGAAAGGTATCAGTAAAGGTTTTATGATGGCATAGCATAATTCTTTCAAAGTGTTTCAAAATAACAGATGTAAGAGAAACAGGCCTGTAATAAGTAATGTTCAAAATCACTTGTTTCCTCAGAACTGGAATAATAATTGAAGATTTAAAACAAGCTGCCACCACACATTGTATTAAGGACTGGTTAAAAAGGTCAGTAAAAATAGGTGAAAGTTGGTCAGAACAATTTTTAATGTAGCAGGAGAAATATTGTCAGGGCCTGGGGCTTTCTTAGGCTTCTGTTTTTTTTTTCAAAATAGAGTTTACTTGTTATTCAGTGTCAGAAAAATATTGACTCTCTTTAGATTTTAAATCAGAGATAATTACTGAAGGCCTCTGCTTGTCAAATCTAGAGTAGAAGTTGTTTAATTGGTTAGGTAATAAAGTGTCCGTTATTATAGCTGAATATTTTGGTTTATAGTTTGTAATAGACTGAAGAACTTCTCAGATTATAGTACTGTCGTTTGCAGCAAAAAAGTTTTTCAAGTTTACATTTATAATGTTTAACTGCTTTTTCGAACAAATATTTGGATCATTTAGATGACATTCATTACCATTTCTACAAGCTTCATCTTTAACAGTGTAGCTTCCTTAGCTCTAGAGTGAACCAAGGTTTATTATTATGGACTTTGTTGGAATACATACTCCTTCACAAAAGCTGATGTAAAAGGTGACTATATCAGAGTATCTAAATTATCATTGTTGTTACCAATAATACTCCAATCAGTGGATTCAAAGCTATCTTTTTTAATTTTTCAATATTATTTTCTGTCCATAAATGCTTCAGGTTTGATAGATTTAAGAAGCTTAAGGCACGTGGGACTGTAGCCAATATACCCAGATGTGGCCACATGAGGAAACTTGACCCAAGAATGATGAGAAAGATTATGTCAGCCGCTCTGGAATCAATCCGGGATGTAACCCAACTGCTAGCGTGAATTGAAAGCACACGCTAGCACACTGAGAAATATCCAGGACGTGACCCACTCAGGAAGCAGATTAGAAGATAACAAAAATGAATATTGTTCCAGAATGCAGGAAAGCCACAAAGGATAAAACGTCCCTTTAAGTAGTACAAAGAACAAAAAGGAAATGCTCTTACTTTGAAGCTTCTGAAAAAGGTCCTCTTTAGCAGGCTTGTAAAACAAAGGAAAAGTTCTCTTTTGCAGCTTGTAAAAGTATAATGTCCCTTTAAGCAGGTTTATAACAAACAGAAAGGCAAAGTTCTCTTTTGCAGCTTGTAAAAGTAAATGTCCCTTTTAAGCAGGTGTATAACAAACAGAAAGGCAAAGTTCTCTTTAGCAGCTTGTAAAAGTAAAGGCCAAAGCAAGGTCAGGCAGGCAGAAGTCGGCATCCAAATATCAGCAAAAGGTATAGGCAAAAGACAGGGTCAGGCAAGCAGAAGTCGGCATCCAAGTGTCAGCAAAAGGGTAATAGCTACAGGCAAGGTCAGGCAGGCAGAAGTCAATGTCCAAATATCAGCAAGTAGGGATTAGGCAAGAGGCTTGGTCAGGCAGGCAGAAGTCGGTACACAGAAGAATAAAACTGATATGGTACTCACAATCCAGGGAAACAAACAAACGGGCCCAGATTCAGATCTCCCGCCGAGATTTAAAGGGCAGGAGCGTAACCGTCATCAGAGGGGTGTGAGAGAAAGCGTCATGTTGCTAAGCAACATGACGTCAGAGACACAGAGGAGTTCCGGGAGCCGCGGCGACACGGCGATGAACGGAAGCGCTCATGACAGCACCCCCTCCTCAAGGGCCCCTCCGGGGGACAGGACCAGGTCTATCAGGATGAGTCTTGTGGAAGGTCTTGACCAATATTGGAGCATTTACTTGATGAGCAGGTTCCCAAGAACGTTCCGTGACTGGATAACCCTTCCAATGAATGAGATAATACAATTTCTTGCCCCGCAATTTGGAATCTAGAATATGGCTGATCTCAAACTCAGGATGTCCATGCACCAATAACGGTGGAGGTTTAGAAAAAGGCTTAGAATACCTGTTAATCATCACAGGTTTTAAAAGAGAAACATGGAATACCGGATGGACTTTGAGAGACTTGGGTAAAGCTACCCGATAAGCAGTGGAACATACCTGACCCAGTATTCGGAAAGGACCCACATATCGTGGTCCCAATTTGTTAGAAGGTTGTTTCAGGCGAAGAAATCGAGAGGAAATCCAAACTTTATCACCAGGGCGATATTTGGGAGCCTTTTTCCGTCGAAGATCCGAAAAGAACTTGTAACGTCTAGAAGTTACAGAAAGAATACGATGTATCTTCTGCCAATGTCGAGTTAATCTTCGGGCTGTAAGATCAGAAGCAGGATTCACTGTGGAGGAAGTATGCAAAGGGAACGTCCTAGGCTGATATCCGTAAGCTGCATGAAAAGGAGAAGTCTGAAGGGAGGAATTGTACCGGGCATTATGGGCCAATTCAGCCAAAGGAAGGTAAGAAGTCCAGTTAGAATGATAATGATCCACATAATGTCTAAGATATGTTTCAAGACACTGGTTTACTCTTTCAGTCTGACCATTCGATTGTGGGTGGTGAGAAGTAGAGAGAGATATAGTAGTACCAAAATGTTTACAAAGTGACCTCCAAAATCGAGAAACGAATTGTACCCCTCTATCTGAAACAATATCAAGAGGAAATCCATGGATTCTTACAATATGTAGAATAAAAAGTTCAGAGAGTCTTTTGGCAGATGGTAATCCTGGCAAGGGTACAAAATGAGCCGTCTTAGTGAACCTGTCGACCACCACCCAGATAGTATTGTTCCCAGTGGACAAGGGAAGATCGGTAATAAAGTCCATGGATACATGAGTCCAAGGCTGGTGAGGTATAGGCAATGGTTGGAGTAATCCTGAAGGAAGTTGGCGTGGAGTTTTGTTCATGGCACATTGTGTGCATACTGAGACGTAATCCTTCACATCTTGAGAGAGTGTAGGCCACCAGACATGTTGTTTGAGGTTTCGAGTGGTAATACTGATGCCAGGATGTCCAGAAAGGGGACTATCATGAGCCCAAAATAAAATCTTGGAACGAAGGCGTTCAGGAACAAAGAGTAAACCATTGGGAGGTTTACAGGACAAAGGAAGACGCTCTTGAGCGGACTGTAATTCTTGTAACCAAGAAGTTGTTAACTGGGCAATGACTTCATGAGGTTGGAGAATGGTACCAGACTCAGGAACTGGGGTATCTTGAAATTGTCTGGAAAGTGCGTCTGCTTTAATATTTTTTGAACCAGGTATGTAAGACAAATTATAGTGAAACCGAGAGAAGAATAAGGACCAGCGTGCTTGCCTGGAATTTAGTCGTTTGGCTGTTTGGAGATACAGAAGGTTCTTATGATCAGTAAGTATAGTAAATGGCAAAGAAGTACCTTCCAGCCAATGTCTCCATTCATCCAATGCCATCTTGATGGCAAGCAACTCTTTATTCCCTACGTCATAGTTAAATTCAGAAGGAGTGAATTTTTTAGAGAAAAAAGCAACAGGATGAATCCTTCCAGTCTCTGGTATTCGTTGAGACAGAACCGCTCCAGCAGCAACAGAGGAAGCATCCACCTCCAGAATAAATTGAAACTCAGGATTTGGATGACGAAGGATAGGAGCTGAGGAAAAAGCTTCTTTGAGAGATTCAAAAGCTTCTATAGCCTCAGACGGCCATACTTTACAGTTTTGTCCTTTTCTTGTGAGAGAAGTAAGAGGAGAAGTAATAGTAGCAAAATTCTTGATGAACTTTCTGTAATAATTGGCGAAGCCTAGGAAACGTTGTAAAGCCTTCAAAGAATCAGGTCTAGGCCAATCCAAAATGGCAGAAAGTTTAGTAGGGTCCATTTCGAATCCAGATGCCGATATTACATAACCCAGAAAGGGTATGATTTTTTGATGGAAAGAACATTTCTCCAGTTTAGCAAACAGATGGAATTCTCTTAGACGTTGAAGTACTTTCTTGACGTGGTGCACATGATCTTGGTGGTTCTGAGAAAAAATTAAGATGTCGTCCAGGTATATGATAACAAAAATATTCAAAAAATCACGAAAGATCTCATTTACAAAATGCTGGAAAACCGCCGGAGCATTGCATAGCCCAAAGGGCATGACCAAATATTCATAATGCCCAAATCGAGTGTTAAAGGCAGTCTTCCACTCATCTCCTTTGCGTATACGGATCAAGTTGTATGCACCACGTAGGTCGAGTTTGGTGAAAATGGTGGCTCCCTGAAGATAAGTAAAAAGTTCAGGAATAAGGGGCAGAGGATAACTGTTCTTGATGGTAATCTGATTCAATCCACGATAATCAATACAGGGTCTTAATCCGCCATCCTTTTTTCCCACAAAAAAGAAACCAGCCCCTACAGGGGAAGAGGAGGGTCGAATAAATCCTCTAGCCAGATTGTCTTTTATATATTCTTCCAGAGCCATGTTTTCTGGTTTAGAAAGTGGATATGTTTTGCCTCGAGGATAGGCAGCCCCAGGAAGGAGGTCAATGGGACAATCAAAAGGGCGATGAGGAGGAAGACGTTCCGCTTCTTTTTTGGAGAAGACATCCACAAAGTCATGGTAATGCATAGGTAAGGATTCCGGAGTTTCAACTGTGAGAGCAATAGTGAGTGGTAACTTAGTAATCTCTTGAAGACATTTAGTCTGGCATGTAGATCCCCAGGAAGTGAGTTCACCGAAAGTCCAAGAAAAAATGGGATTGTGAATCTGGAGCCAGGGTAATCCCAAGATAATGGGAAATTGCGGAGTGGGAATGACATCGAAACAAATTGTCTCAGAATGAAGTATTCCTACGGTGAGGATTAAGGGTTGAGTAGAAAACTGAATGTATCCAGAACCCAAAGGATCTCCACTGACCGTAGAGACTGAAATGGAATACTCCTTCTTTAGTAAGGGTATAGAATGAGTAGAAACAAATGTAGAGTCAATGAACACACCTCCAGCACCAGAATCAATTAGGGCTTGGGTATAGATCTTCTTTTGTCCAATTAGAAGAGTTACTGGAACAAAGAGTTTCTTGTATAGGGAATGACCACTATTTTGGCTTAACTCAGTTCCCTGGACTAGAGTTAAGCCCTGGCTTTTACTGGCCTAGTAGGACAATCCCTTAATAAATGTCCTTTAAGGCCACAGTACAGACATAAGCCAAGAGTCCGTCTTCTTAAGCGTTCAGTCTCAGTTAATTTTATACTTCCTACTTCCATGGGTTCAGCCTGATCAGTAGTAGGAGAGGCTGGAGTGACTGGACTAGAAAAACGAGGAGCTAAACGAAAAGGAGTTCGAGTGGCAGTCCTCTGTGTTCTATCCTTTTCTTGTTGGCGTTCACGAAACCTGGCGTCGAGACAGATACAGAGATTTATTAAGGCTTCTAAGGACTCTGGAAGTTCACGATACACCAATTCATCCTTGAGGCGCTCAGAAAGTCCTTTACGGAAAGCGGCTCTGAGTGCTCCCTGATTCCAAGTGGTTTCAGAGGCAAGGGTGCGGAACTCAATTGCATATTGAGAGACTGGTTGATTTCCTTGACGTAAATCCAGGAGAGTTGCTTCAGCAGCGGATGACCTTCCAGGTTTATCGAATACGTTTGAGAATGTAGATAGAAATGTATCAACATCCAACAGTATAGGATCATTCTTTTCTAGCAAAGGTGACACCCAAGCCAAGGCTTTTCCTTTCATTAAGGAAATAAGAAACGTGATTCTAGAAGAGGCAGTAGCAAAGAGAGTAGGGCTATTTCGGAAATGAAGACGGCATTGATTCAAAAAGCCTCTACATTCTTCAGGATTCCCATCATATTTATCCGGAAGAGGAATCCTGGGACTTAGTTGTACCTGAGACTGATTGTTAGGAATCGGAGGAGGTAATGCCTCAATCGGATTTGGATTGGGATTAGGATTGGGAGGTGCGGTAGCAACCAAATTTTGTAATAGAGCAGTAATTTGATCAAGTTTAGTGTCCAGAGACTGCAAGTGAGTGGCATGAGAACCCAAGAGCTGTCCCTGGTGAGCCACGGCCATAGATAATTCAGTGGGGTCCATTTTTATGGCCCGTTTGTAATGTCAGCCGCTCTGGAATCAATCCGGGATGTAACCCAACTGCTAGCGTGAATTGAAAGCACACGCTAGCACACTGAGAAATATCCAGGACGTGACCCACTCAGGAAGCAGATTAGAAGATAACAAAAATGAATATTGTTCCAGAATGCAGGAAAGCCACAAAGGATAAAACGTCCCTTTAAGTAGTACAAAGAACAAAAAGGAAATGCTCTTACTTTGAAGCTTCTGAAAAAGGTCCTCTTTAGCAGGCTTGTAAAACAAAGGAAAAGTTCTCTTTTGCAGCTTGTAAAAGTATAATGTCCCTTTAAGCAGGTTTATAACAAACAGAAAGGCAAAGTTCTCTTTTGCAGCTTGTAAAAGTAAATGTCCCTTTTAAGCAGGTGTATAACAAACAGAAAGGCAAAGTTCTCTTTAGCAGCTTGTAAAAGTAAAGGCCAAAGCAAGGTCAGGCAGGCAGAAGTCGGCATCCAAATATCAGCAAAAGGTATAGGCAAAAGACAGGGTCAGGCAAGCAGAAGTCGGCATCCAAGTGTCAGCAAAAGGGTAATAGCTACAGGCAAGGTCAGGCAGGCAGAAGTCAATGTCCAAATATCAGCAAGTAGGGATTAGGCAAGAGGCTTGGTCAGGCAGGCAGAAGTCGGTACACAGAAGAATAAAACTGATATGGTACTCACAATCCAGGGAAACAAACAAACGGGCCCAGATTCAGATCTCCCGCCGAGATTTAAAGGGCAGGAGCGTAACCGTCATCAGAGGGGTGTGAGAGAAAGCGTCATGTTGCTAAGCAACATGACGTCAGAGACACAGAGGAGTTCCGGGAGCCGCGGCGACACGGCGATGAACGGAAGCGCTCATGACAGATTATTTGAATGGTTGAGAAAGAACCAAGGAAAACATCAAAACAGATCCAAGCCAATGTTTAAACTCAAGGTGCAATAGTTTAAAGTTGAACCATTTGTCGCTGTATGAATGAAAATGGATTCCATGGTAGAAGACCTAGGAAGAACCCACTTCTAAGAGAGAAACATAAAAAAGCTTGACTGGAGTTTGCCAAAATACATGTTGACAAGCAACAGTTCTTCTGAGAGAATGTCCTTTGAACAGACAAAACAAAAGTAAAGTTTTTTTGACAAATCACAACTCCACATTTACAGAAGAAAATAAGCTTTTAAAGAAAAGAGCACCATCCCTACCGTGAAACATAGAAAAGGCTTAGTGATGTTTTGGCATTGCTTTATGGCCTTTGGCACTGTGTGCCTAGAATCTGTGCAGGGCAAGATGAAATCAGAAGACTATCAAGGTATTCTAGAACAAAATGTACTGCCTAGTTTCAGAAAGCTATATCTCAGTCACAGGTCATGCGTCCTCCAAGAGGATAATGACACAAAACATACGTCAAAAAGCACCCAAGAATGGATTAGAAGAAAACATTGGACCGTTTGGAAGTGGTTTTCTGGATCCCATCACAAATTTGTGAAAGGAGCTGAAACTCTCAAAAAGCGCTTGATAGCAGTTATTGTCTCTGAAGGCTGTGCTAAAAAATATTAGGTTAAGAGTACCAATATTTTTAAAGAGACAGTGAAATCTTGAGATTTGTATATAAAATGCTAAGTTATTCATATTAAAACAGTTTTGCAATATATTTTTTTATTTATTTTGTCCCTTTTCATGTAAATTAGCTCTGAAAATTGATAAATTTCCACTTCCCAAAACATTAAAAGCACCCTTCTCATTTCTCAGGACTAACGCTGCTACAAATCATTCACTAATTGACTTTAGCTGATAACAACGGTATAACAGACTACGTTATACTAACATTAAAACCATGGGTAGTCATGTTGTCTGCAGACTAAATCCCAGATTGGTTCCTCCAAATAAGGCAAATGGTAGGAGGAGCTTGGCTATTGAAAAATAATTACAGTAAAAAGGATGTTAATTTATTTAACGTGGGTGATTAATGTCCCTTTAATGGAAGTAAATTAGAAATTAAATTGACCTATTATTAGAGATCATTTAGGAGAAGCAAAACATTAGATTAAAGTGATGTTAAAGAATAGGTATTTGCTATGCACAGTCTGCTAGAATAATTTGTCACATATTATATATATATAAAGTATATACAGTACAGTACAGTTGCAAACAAGCAAAAAGGGGTTTATGGCAGGTGTTTGCACATGTCAGATTTAGAGCTTGTATTACAAGTTGAAAATAAATGTGATCGTTTGAGCGCAACTGAAATTAACGTGCGACTGTTAACTGTTTCTCGAAACAAACAAGTGTCACAAAACACATCAAAAATACTTTTAAAAGTACAGTTACACTCATAATAACACTGTCTAATAAAAAAATAGTTTAAATAAAAATTGCACAAAAAAGTTATAAAAAGATATAAGGTCTCAGGTGTTAGAAGAAAAAAGGCAGGCAAAAGGGCTTTAACATTGACATACATACATATTACAGTACTTCTCTAAATATGCATATGTATTTATATATATATATATATATATATATATATATATATATATATATATATATATATATATATATATGTGTGTGTGTGTGTGTGTACATATGTATTTATATATATATATATGTGTGTGTGTGTACATATGTATTTATATGTATATAAATGTATTTGCAGACATTTATAAACATATAAAACATAAATACATACGTACACTCATATAGGCCTCTATTTATCAAGGTCTGTCCGACCTGATTCGACAGTGCGGATCAGGTCCGACAGACCTCGCTGAATACAGCGAGCAATATCTTGTGAGCTGCTGGTGCAACGCCGCCCCCTGCAGACTCGTGGCCAATGGGCCGCCAGCAGGGGATGTCAATCAACCCGATCGTACTCGATCGGGTTGATTTCCAGCATTGTCTGTCCGCCTGCTCTGAGCAGGCGGACAGGTTATGGAGCAGCGGTCTTTGTGACCGCTGTTTCATAACTGCTGTTTTAGGCGAGCCTGCAGGCTCGCCAGAAACACGGGGCATCAAGCTCCATACGGAGCTTGATAAATATGCCCCATATAATTATGTATAAGTGCCCATTGCATTTAAGTATGGAAAATCATATTTATGCAATATTAATTTTTAATAAAGTGTTATACTATATATTTAATGCAAATGTTTCACATTCCAATATTTTGCACATAGCAGAATATAAGTATTTTTAAATATATATATATATATATATATATATATATATATATATATATATATATATATATATTTAACCAAAAGGGAGTAAAATATAAAGGGCGCTCAGTGAAGAGAACTGAAAATATGTATACTTAATAAAAAGCTAAAGAGTCTCAATGTAGGACCGCTAATTAAGTTTATAAATGATGGTATATAAAGGGAAAAAGACAAATATATATATACAACTCTCACTGTATATAGGTTGAAATTATACAAATATCAAATATCAAAAGCAAGCTCTTATGTATACACAATGGTCTAGCAAATGTTACTATTGAGCTTAAAACACCACAGGTGACAGTTGCAGTTCACAGCACATGAAATCAATACATGCAGATACAAAAGAAATAAAGTCCATAAGTGATACTATGTGCAGAAACGGAAAAGGTGGAAATCCCAGTGTAGCGGATCACACTATCCCCTCAGGGGGTTCTACTTACTCTCCTTAACCTCAATCTGTATGAGGTAAGTGTCGCGTAGGGTAAGTAGAATGTCTTTCCTTGTAGTGGCAAGTATCCTTAGGCTTGTAGCTGTCTCCCAGAACTTTTGCTTCACATAGATAGAATGAGAGAAACAGAAAAAACGATAATAGTGCAACCCTGTTTTTTATGGTATAATGCACAATAATCCAGCAGCTATTTCAGTGGCCGCCAAAAAAGCTCTGTCCATACCTATAACTATATAGAGCTAGCATATTAAAAAGCCTTAATAAATGGATAGCATATATTGCATATGATAATTACATTTATTATGTAATTTATGCCATATTTTGGCTCACAAACATTACCGCAATTGTTTGCAAAAGCCGTTTTCACAAAACGGATACCGCAATAGCTGTAAATCACTGTGGTTATGCTGTAACCTGGTTTTAATCCTATTATGTCAATAAAATACCTCATATATACTTGAGGTTGCCTAGTGTGAGTGTTATTCTCTGGATTATTGTGCATTATACCATAAAAAACAGGGTTGCACTATTATCGTTTTTTCTGTTTCTCTCATTCTATCTATGTGTAGCAAAAGTCCTGGGAGACAGCTACAAGCCTAAGGATACTTGCCACTACAAGGAAAGACATTCTACTTACCCTATGCGACACTTACCTGATACAGATTGAGGTTAAGGAGAGTAAGTAGAACTCCCTGAGGGGATAGTGTGATCCGCTACACTGGGATTTCCACCTTTTCCGTTTCTGCACATAGTATCACTTATGGACTTTATTTCTTTTGTATCTGCATGTATTGATTTCATGTGCTGTGAACTGCAACTGTCACCTGTGGTGTTTTAAGCTCAATAGTAACATTTGCTAGACCATTGTGTATACATAAGAGCTTGCTTTTGATATTTGTATAATTTCCACCTATATACAGTGAGAGTTTTATATATATATTTGTCTTTTTCTCTTTATATACCATCATTTATAAACTTAATTAGCGGTCCTACATTGAGACTCTTTAGCTTTTTATTAAGTATACATATTTTCAGTTCTCTTCACTGAGCGCCCTTTATATTTTACTCCCTCTGAGTCTTGGTTAAATATTTTTTGTTCTCTTCTAGGATTGTGGGGTTTGGGGATCCCATTTCCCTAATAAGTAATTTGGGGCAGCATAGTGAGTTATATATACACATTTTCTTTCCTCTAACAAGGTTTTTTGTAAGCAACACCTGTTTTTGCGCAGTTATCACAAACCTGTTTCTTTGTACACACACATATATATAGATATATATATATATATATATATATACACCTATATATAATCATCTATAAATATAGGTATAAATCTACTATAAATTGTACCAAAATACTATCAGCTATATGTAGAAATATGTATTTATGAATAGATAGAAAATATTCTGCAATGTGGAGAACATTGGAATGTGAAATATTCATGTTTTCATGTCAGATCAGGGTACAGAATATACAATCAGTCTGCCCAAGAGTAGGGTTTTTTTCTACTTTTTTTGCTTCCTTGAGTTCTATAGAGGAATATGTTAACAAGATCACGATATTCAAAGTTTAGCTTTCTCCATGAATCCAGTTAGCTCGCAAGCAAAACATTTTTTACTTTCAACTTGTAATATGAGCGCTATCTGATGCACGCAAAACCCTTACTTCTAGCGGAGTTAGCGGGGGACTATTAAAAAACTGCTCCACTTATAATCTGGACCTGAAATGGAACTCTTGTTCTGATTGACTATTTATTTCTAAAAATGCCAGGATTTACTTTTCTCCATGATGTTCTTTTCTCAGGAACGCACATTTACATCTACGTATAGAGCGGGTAGGACCGCGCTCACTACACTACAGAAACGAAAATTCAAGAAGAAGAAGCAAGAACATGCAATGGCAAAAGTAAAACTTTTAGATATTATAACATATAAAGACATATTTTATTATAATAAATATATATCGGTTTAGTTTTGAAAATAATTAGAAATACACTTCTGTCTTTAAGAGCTTATTAATTTCCCATCACTTTAAGCATACAGTGCAATGTAAGCAATACACTCTTCAGATTTCCTAGGTGACAACAGACACTTAGGCTATGGTTACTCAGACAGACAAGTGGTTTTCAAGATCAAAATGCTAATGATTTCTTGCGGAAAAAGTCACCTGATACAGATGGGGATGCTGCACTATGTAATGATTGCATCATATTAGAAATTTCAAGGCACTGCATTTTCTCCTGTAAATTCTCATTTTGTTATGCATTTCAATTCTTTATAGCTTAGATTTAATGCAATACATCCCTGGTGTGAATAGAAATGCTTTCTGTGGGTATCATTTTGCTTGCTGCTTTTACAATAGATATTATTCATCGAAGCACATCCACTTACAATGGTTAGTTGCATTGAATATGGCAAATTATGAGCTTATCACATTACAAATTCTGCATGCTTACATTTAGTATGATTAAATCATCAATTTGCAGATTTGATTAGATCACATCTAAGTAAATGTTTCATGTAATCAACACAGTGTATAAATGGAATGAAAAATGACAGTAAACTGCAATTTTCCTTATGTGACAAAATCAACAATACACATTAATCACATAGATCATTATTAAATATAACATAAGATGCAAGATACATATTTGTTCTGTCTTGATTATTCAAAATGTTATATTTCATAATGGCAAATGCTCAAATTAAAATGTTATGTTTTCATAAATGGAAAATTTTGTGTAAAATATTCTCTTTTGATTTTCTTTAAATTCCTTTCATCAATATATGCTTAACCACTGCAAAGGCTATTCAAAAGTTGGCAAGAGTATGTCCACCACACTCATCCATGCCTAAATATGACTTAAAATTATCCATCACTTTGCTTGAAAAGTTATTTGTAATCTGTTGCAATGAATTAATGTGGCAATTTAAGTTCAGAAGTGTCATTAAAGGAAAAGAAGCTAGGATTATTGCTGAAAAGGAGCTATTTAAAGGGACAGTCTACTCCAGAGTTTTTATTGTTTAAAAAGATTGATAGGGCTCCTTGTAGTAAAAGGCAAGTGGACAAGCTTCTCAACTAGAGAAGTTGTCCACTCGCCTTCGCTATCAATACTGCACACCTCAGCCATGTAGAGCTAGTGACCCAGGATGATCAAGCTTATGAGACATCTGCTATTGTCTGTGGCATCATTTGGGAATGATTCCATTCTAGTCGTGGGTAGAAATGACAGCCCTATTCCTGCCCAGGTCTAAAGCACACAACAGCAACCATGGTAATATGTCATGGGCAGTTTGACAGTCCAACTTGCAGAGCCAGACTGGCAATGAGATTCAAATGAAGCCGACTGACACACAAGGAGCTATCCCCATTGCCACTGCTACTTGAGTGCAGACTTAGGGCTCCGTGTACTAAAGCATAAAGCATCAATTGTCTCGCCGGTTGACAATCGGATAAACTCGCTTTTGCTCGCTGCGAGTGAAATGAAGCCTGGTACTCGTGTGTACTAAAAAACACCTCAGATAATGTAGCGTCTAATCAGTCACAAGCTGTTACGGATGATTGATAAATTTGATGCCTCAATCGCCACAATTTTTCCAATGTACTAAACTGTCTGGTGAAGTATAAACTATTTTTCTGTCCCATGTGACCTACAAGGTGTCAGAGATGTCATAGTTGTGGCAAGTGCAGTCAGCCTGTTATAAAAACAAGTTTTGTCAGGTGGTTTGCCATTAGAATAACTTTTTTGAAAGAAGATATTAGTTTTATCGATTAACTCCTTATAACATGGCTTCTTGTGCATCTGATTCTCAGCCAGCAAAAGCCAAGAAATATAAATTTTCCCACCAGCAGAATGTCATCCTTGTTGACATGATCCTGGAATCATACAATTGTCTTTTTGGATTTTGCATGAGGCAGACACCTACATGATTTTGCATGAGGCAGATCCCATTTCTGACACCGAAATAATCGGTTCAGTATCTCTATTCCTATGCTAACCATGATATAGAGATTAACCCTTTATTCTTTATGAGCTATTGATAATTTGCTGTTTTATTAGTTTGTTATTTTGGAGCAGCCCCAATCTTTAACATTTTTGTTGTTTGCATGAGAGTAATATTATTCTGATTGGGTTATTGCTAGATAAGACTGGCCAGTCATAAGTGTCAAATACATCTGTTTTAATGTGTTTTCATTATGTACAGGAACTCTGCTCATGGATGAGACAGGGGTCCGTTGTTTGTTGGATCTGTTTCTGAAATAAATTTATGACTTTTTTCAAAAAGAGTGCTGAAATCCCTTATCTATTTGTGGAATTTGTCGAAATTTCATAACCATATCTTGCTTGTTAAGGCCATTTATATATATATATATATATATATATATATATAGATATATAGATAGATAGATAGATAGATAGATAGATAGATAGATAGATATATATATAAAATATGTATGTGTGTATGTTTCACGGGCGTATAATAGCCACTGCCTCACCAGCCTCTGACCTCAGCGCATGTCACATATATATATATATATATATATATATGAAATAGCAAAGGGTAGAGAAGCGCACAAGAGGGGCACTCCTAGTGAAGCCTGTTTACATCAGTAGGTAAATGAATAAAATAGCAGTAGAACCACTCACGTGATTTGACCTCACTCGATATGAGGTATAGATCAGACACGGGTTATAGTTGATCTCTCTTTCTGCTCACCACCTTCCGCTTCCCATTCAGTCTTTTTGGCTGTAGGAATTTTGTCACTGTATTTCCAGTTGTAGCTGTGGATTATTATTCCTTTTCCACAATGGGGACCAAAGGGGTATGTAGAAGCAGAAAGGGACTCACAATACCCTTCGTTATTTAGCTGCTGCGTGTATCACAAATAATGGAAAAAGAATACAAGCCCACTCCACAACGGTCACCAAACAGACACGATCACACAGTTAGTGTGCGATATAGCGTGCTACAAGGAGCTGCTTCTACATACCCCTTTGGTCCCCATTGTGGAAAAGGAATAATAATCCACAGCTACAACTGGAAATACAGTGACAAGATTCCTACAGCCAAAAAGACCGAATGGGAAGCGGAAGGTGGTGAGCAGAAAGAGAGATCAACTATAACCCGTGTCTGATCTATACCTCATATCGAGTGAGGTCAAATCACGTGAGTGGTTCTACTGCTATTTTATTCATTTACCTACTGATGTAAACAGGCTTCACTAGGAGTGCCCCTCTTGTGCGCTTTCTCTACCCTTTGCTATTTCAGAAAAAACACTGGGAGGATCCACTTGCTCAAGAGGTCCCTCTCATTACCAGAAGAAGCAGCAGAGAATTTTCAGGCACTTGGGGAACTGTTAGAAGGATTGTCATTAAGTGACTGTGCTACTAACTACCTACAATATTTACAAGAGATACGCTGGACTGGTCCTATATCTTGGTGATACCGGTGGTGTGAGACAAACATATATATATATATATATATATATATATATATATATAATATATTCTTTGAAGAAATATATAACTTTACCCGCACTGTATACTAATATGTGTATGTAATAATATCCATCAATACAACAGTCTGTACGGGTATCCAGGTATTTCACTTATTGTCCAGCCACATATTCCTGAGCGCAGATATTGTTCATTTCTTTTCATATATATATATATATATATATATATAATTTAATGTATATATGTATATATTTTTTAATAACAGCAGCAGAACAAAAGACGATCAGAAGATCTTCTGATCTGCATGCCACATCCCAAATTTCTGGGCCTATTGCATCTACCTCGAGTTCAAGGCCTTCTACAAGTAGTGCACCTGGACAATACATTAGATCCACTTCAACTGCAAGTCACAGTTTGTCTTCTGCTGAAACCTTCCCAAATAGTAACGTTTATACACAGAGTTTATATATATATATATATATTAATAAACATTAAATTAATATCAATTTTATTGATATTTTTATTCATTAGCTTGTATGAAAGCCTCTTTTGGCAAACATTTTTATGTTTTAGCGTTATCAATCTTTTCAGAGTGTACCTAGAATTAGTTATATATGGATGTGTTATAATCACTTCCATGAATCTCTTTATATAAAAGCTAGTTTGTAATCACTAATCCTAGAAAAAAAAAATATTTTTCCCTGTGTATCCAATAATAATTCTGGATACCTTGTAATTGAAAAAATATATATTTTTTCAATAATATTATCTTTTCAAAGTTATTTTTAAGAAAGGAAAATAAATATTTGTTTATTAACCCCTTAATGACTGAGGACGTGCAGGGTACGTCCTCAGAAAAAAGGCAGTTAATGCCTGAGAACGTACCCTGCACGTCCTCAGTCTGGAAAGCAGCTGGAAGCGATCCTGCTCGCTTCCAGCTGCTTTCCGGTTATTGCAGTGATGCCTCGATATCGAGGCATCCTGCAATAACATTTTTAAGCCATCCGGTGCAGAGAGAGCCACTCTGTGGCCCTCTCTGCACCGGAGATTGTTGGCTTACCGGCGTTGGTGGGTGGGAGGCTGGTGGGAGGCGGGTGGTGGCCATCGATGGCCTTGGCGACTTGCAGGAGGGGCGGGATCGTGGGCGTGGGCGGTCGGGGGCACGCACTGGCGCGCGCGCGTGCACGGAAGGGCGGGGGCGGGCGCGTGCACGGGGAGGGAGCGGGTGGGAACCGCTACACTACAGAATAAAGTAAAAAAAAAAAGCATACAAAAGGGAATAAAAGTTTTTTTATTTATAAATCAATTAAGGTGTTGGGGTTTGTCTGTTAGGGGGGGTGAATCTACACTACAGAATTTATATTTTTGTTTTAAAAAAAACACGTTTTTTTCTTGAAACTGGGTACTGGCAGACAGCTGCCAGTACCCAAGATGGCCCCCAATAATGCAGAGGGGGAGGGTAAGAGAGCTGTTTTGGGGGTGGATCAGGGAGGTTGGGGGCTAAGGGGGGGATTCTACAAAGTAGCATATGTAAATATGCTAAAAAAAAAAAAGAACAAATTAAAAAAACCTTTTATTTTAGTACTGGCAGAGTTTCTGCCAGTACTTAAGATGGCGGGGACAATTGTGGGGTGGGGGAGGGAAGGGAGCTGTTTGGGAGGGATCAGGGGGTCTGATGTGTCAGGTGGGAGGCTGATCTCTACACTAAAGCTAAAATTAACCCTGCAAGCTCCCTACAAACTACCTAATTAACCCCTTCACTGCTAGCCATAATATACGGGTGATGCGCAGCAGCATTTAGCGGCCTTCTAATTACCAAAAAGCAACGCCGAAGTCATATATGTCTGCTATTTCTGAACAAAGGGGATCCCAGAAAAGCATTTACAACCATTTGTGCCATAATTGCATAAGCTGTTTGTAAATAATTTCAGTGAGAAACCTAAAATTTTGAAAAATTTAACGTTTTTTTAAATTTGATCGCATATGGTGGTGAAATGGTGGCATGAAATATACCAAAATGGGCCTAGATCAATACTTGGGGTTGTCTACTACACTACACTAAAGCTAAAATTAACCATACAAGCTCCCTACATGCTCCCTAATTAACCCCTTCACTGCTGGGCATAAAACACGTGTGGTGCGCAGTGGCATTTAGCAGCCTTCTAATTACCAAAAAGCAACACCAAAGCCATATATGTCTGCTATTTATGAACAAAGGGGATCCCAGAGAAGAATTTACAACCATTTATGCCATAATTGCACAAGTTGTTTGTAAATAATTTCAGTGAGAAACCTAAAGTTTGTGAAAAAATTTGTGAAAAAGTGAACAATTTTTTTTATTTGATCGCATTTGGCGGTGAAATGGTGGCATGAAATATACCAAAATGGGCCTAGATCAATACTTTGGGATGTCTTCTAAAAAAAAATATATACATGTCAATGGATATTCAGGGATTCCTGAAAGATATCAGTGTCCCAATGTAACTAGCACTCATTTTGAAAAAAAGTGGTTTGGAAATAGCAAAGTGCTACTTGTATTTATGGACCTATAACTTGCAAAAAAAGCAAAGAACATGTAAACATTGGGTATTTCTAAACTCAGAACAAAATTTAGAAACTATTTAGCATGGGATTTTTTTGGTGGTTGTAGATGTGTAACAGATTTTGGGGGTCAAAGTTAGAAAAAGTGTGTTTTCTTCCATTTTTTCCTCATATTTTATAAAAAAAATTAGAGTAAATTATAAGATATGATAAAAATAATGGTATCTTTAGAAAGCCCATTTAATGGCGAGAAAAACGGTATATAATATGTGTGGGTACAGTAAATGAGTAAGAGGAAAATTACAGCTAAACACAAACACCGCAAAAATGTAAAAATAGCCTTGGTCCCAAACGGACAGAAAATGGAAAAGTGCTGCGGTCATTAAGGGGTTAAAAGTGTATGAAAAAAATGTACGTACAATTTAATGAGATTATTTGTATTATTATTATTTATTTCTAACAGCTGATGTTGGGAGAATTTTTTAAACAATGATTACCAACACCTCTCAACCTTTATTTGAAGGTATGTTACATCTTTATTTCTTTATGGTATTTATTATTTTATCTCGCTCTCTTCTCTATCTCTGTGTCTCTATTTCGCTTTCTATAGTATCCATTTATTCCTTTTATTATCTATCCGTTTCAGATTTTAATTGTTTTATCTCTCACTCTTCAATATCTATCACTTTCTTTATTGATCTCACTCTCTCTTTTTTTCTCTATCTCTCTCTTTTTTTCAATTTTCTTTCTCTCTTTTAATCTCTATCATCTCTTTCTTCAGTTTGCTTTCTCTTTGTGTCTGTTTCTATCGCTCTCATCTCTTTCTTCCGTATGCTTTCTCTTTCTTTTTTTCTCTCTCAATATATCATTCACTCTTTTTTCTATATCTCTCTCTCTTTCTTCTATTTTGATTCTCTCTTTTTCTCTCTCTCATCTCTTTCTTCAGTTTGCTTTTTCTCTCTCTCTTTTTCTCTCTCTCATCTCTTTCTTTAGTATGCTTTCTATCTCTCTTTTTTTTCTCTCTCATCTCTTTCTTCATTTTGCTTTCTCTCTCTCTCGCTCTTTCTCTCTTTTATCTTTCTTTATTATGTTTTCTCTCTCTCTTTTTCTCTCTCTCTCCCTCTCATATCTCTCTTCATTTTTCTTTCTCTCTTTCTCTTTTTCTCTCTCAATATATCATTCACTCGTTTTTCTATATCTCTCTCTTTCTTCTATTTTCATTCTCTCTTTTTCTCTCTCTCTTCTCTTTCTTCTAATTTATATCTCTATCTATCTATCTATCTATCTATCTATCTATCTATCTATCTATCTATCATCATCTATCTATTTATCAATCAATATATCTCTATCCTTTTTTTCCATGTTAAACTTTTTTGTTTTTCGCACTCTCTCTTTAATTTTTTTTTTAAAATGCTCTATTGCATGTGTATTCGTATAGAGGATGAAAACTCGTCAGAGGAAGTGGTGATAAATCTTGTCCCTGTGGAGGAAGAAACACTTATGTCTGAAGAACACCAAAGACATGGATGAGACAGTGAAACACCAGATATAATCGCAGAAATGGGAGATGCACAGCCTTTTGACATTCATTACCCACCAGAGCACGATCCTCCAGGAAAAAAACAAGAAGAACCTCGTCTTCATGGAGTACAACAAGAACCAAATGTACCCGAGGTTGCCAATATACCAGAGGCTGAACGTGTAGGTGACATTGTCCTCATTGACATGCTTGACCTTGCTCGTCAATATAGGGTTGACCATGTGGAACTTTAAAACCTTATTAGCACTAAATTTGACCGATGGGCAGAAATTTCTGAGCAGAACATGCAGTTAGATAGAGAAAGATTTGAGTTTCAAAGACAAATGGATCAGCAATGATTTGAGTGGCAAAAGCAAATGGATGAGCAGAGGAATGAGCAAACAAATCGAGCTCTCAATCTTGCTGAAAGTTCATTAGAAACTCTGCTTTCAATTTTAAGGGATAAAGATGGACCATCAGATCCTAAGAGAGCCAGACAGGAGTTATGAAATTGCATGTCCTAGTTTTAATTACATGTACTCATTCCCTGATTATTTGTACATAGTTTTGTTAATTTGAAACTAAATATTCAAAAAATAATTGATTTGTTAATTTTCATTTCACCTATTATTTTATTTTTTTTGGTTCAATAAAATATATATTTTTTCAATTCAAATAATTTTTTTTTTTTTACAATGATAACATATTTATTTGTATATGTTAAAAAAAATGTAATTTCCATGAAATCTAAAAATAGACTAGAAAAAAATAAAAAAATAAATAGAAAATAGTAACCATTTTACAATATTACATTAATTATACATTGCTCAAATAACATATCTCCGATACAGAAATTCAACTTATTCGGTTAGCGTGTTTAAATTTGTCCTTATTCTGGCAAGTTTGCTCTTGAAGTTGTCATCAAAGCTAGTCTGTGTGCTTTTGTCTTCGGTATCATCACTTAATAGTGGAACAACATCTGCAAAAGTGCAAAATAGAATTTTATTAGCTCTCATCCTATTGGCTGTTTTGAACAGCCAATAGGATTTCAGTAGCTCTCATCCTATAAGCTGATTTGAATTATAAGAATCAAATCAGCCAATAGGAATGTAAGGGATGCCATTTTGAAAAGGCTCCTTTGCAATGAAGATCCAGTGTACGGCGGTGACAGTATGAAGAGGATGTTCCGCGTCAGATGTTTTCAAGGATGGATCCGCTCAGCGCTACCGGGATGAAGATAGAAGACGCCGCCTAGATGAAGACTTTTCGCTGCCTGGATAAAGACTTCTCGCTGTCTGGATGAAGACTTTTTGCCACCTGGATGAGGATGGATGTCCGGACCTCAGAAACTGTGAGTGGATCTTAGGGGGTTAGTGTTAGTTTTTTTTAAAAATCTTTTTGGGTGTTTTTTTTTTAGATTAGGGTTTTGGGCTTTAGGTAAAAGAGCTGAATGCCCTTTTCAGGGCAATGTAAAAGAGCTGAATTATTTTTTTAAGGGCAATGCCCATACAATGGATAGCTTAGGTTTTTGTTAGAGTTAGGTTTTTTTTATTTTGGGGGGTTGGTTGGGTGGTGGGTTTTACTGGGGGTCTTTATATTTTTCTTCCAGATAAAAGAGCTGATTTCTATTGGGTAATGCCCTACAAAGGGCCATTTTAAGGGCTATTGGTAGTTTATTGTAGGCTAGGGTTTTTTTTATTTTGGGGGGCTTTTTTATTTTTAAAGGGCTATTAGATTAGGTGTAATTGTTTTTATTTTTGATAATTTTGTTTGTTATTTTTCGTAATTTAGTGTTTGTTATTTTTTGTAATTTATTGGTTTTTATTTTTTGGAATTTTAGACTTATTTTTTTTTAAGTAGTGTTAGGTTTTTTTAATGTATAATTTAGTTTTTTTAATTGGTAGTTATTTTAATTTTAGTATAATAGTTATGTTAGGTAAATTTATAAACTTACTAACTTAACTTAAAAGCATACTGCTTTTTGTACATCCAAAATGTCTGTATCATGCATTTGAAAAAGGAGGTAGAATGCCTCCGAAACGTCATGCATTTTTAACTTGATCTATTAAATGTTATGTTTTATCCTGAACCAGTGAGTGCCTTTTTCTACGTATATATTTGATGATTTTTTGAAGTGCACCCTGGAAGCTGCTATACTTGTATATGGAGTGCCTTTCCCATTGACTCTAATTTTTATATATATATATATATATATATATATATATATATATATATATATTTAAAAAAAAAAAAAAAAAAAAAAAATATATATATATATATATATATATAAAAATATCAATATACATTGAATAACATAAATCTATAACATATAGTACAAGGGACACAGAAACCAAAATGTTTATTTCATGATTGTGATAGTGAATACAATTTAAAAAAAATTACAATTTACTTCTATTATATAATTTGCTTTATTATTTTGATCCCTTTTTTTGAAGTAAAAAATTTGCACATGGGTGAGCCAATTGCATGGGACATCTATGTGCCACCAACAATCATCTAGATATGATTCTAGGCAAAGAATATCAAGAAAATAAAGCAAATTATATAATAGAAGTATATGTTAAAATGATTTAAAATTGCATGTTTAGTTGAAATCATGAAAGAACATATTTTGGTTTCATGTCTATTTAAAGAAAACTATTATTTCCAAATTTCACATACATTGTTGATTTTAGTAAAATGTGTCTAATTAATACTATTTTGCATTTTTCTTGGTTCTCGTGCAATCTTGATTGGTAAAACAAGAGGGTAATCTTAGGAACAATAACATTGCGGATACAGAACATGGTTAGAAGATGATACTTGTGTATAATTTGATATACTATCTGATGACGTTAAACCATGCTATTCTAATACTAATGTCCCTTTAAGCTATAATAACATAGCTTAAACAGAAAAATTTGAGGGAGCAAAGGCTCCATACTACTGTCTGAAATTTAGGCAATTTATTGTATTAAATTGATATGATTAGAAATCTATACAATGTACACTGGAATATATTGATATGTTCTGACTTGTTCTTTTGGGCTTAGAGATATATTTACAATAGAGGACATAGCTTGGATCTGTAACAATGTAACAATGTGAATAAGATAGGATATTTTTACCCTTTCCCCTTCCCACCCATCCCTGATTAATCTCTTTACCCCTTTCTTTAACCCTAGAAAATACTGGGTCAATGTTACAACATAATGTATGTTTTTTTTTTGATTTTTTTTCTTCTCTCTTTCTTTCTTTCTTTCTTTCTTTCAAGAAGTTGCTCACTTGTTATTAAAAATATAGGTTACATTATTGTTAAATTGCTATGCCCAATAAAAATATTTAAACAGAAAAAAACAGAAAAATTTGAAACTTTCAAAATAGACATTATGATTGTTTTAAAGATGATGCAATAAAAATACTTACAGGACCACAGCAGTCTTTCAATGGAGTGGTAATACTCTGGCTCCCTCCTTTTTAAATCTCTATATTTTCTAAGGTACTGACGTCTTGTTCATTTGATATTAGAGACTCAATACATTCTACGTAAGATCTCGTAAATAATCTTATCCCTACAATCTTGTTTCAAAGCTCGAACTCCTCCAATTTTTTGGGGAAATATCTATCCATACCATATATTGAAATGATTATTTCACCAGCTGTAAATGGCTTTGGTCGAGACATGTTTGATGCAGATTTAAATGAAATTGTCACGTGTCGCCAAATAACAGTCTTGCGTGATTAATGCGTTCTGTTTTATATCAGAGCATATATTACTTTTTATTATATAAATAATTATTTATTTTCCATTTTTAAAAAATGCTTTATTTACATTGTTTATTTTATTTTTTTAATACCCCCCCCCCAATTTTTTTTTTTTTTTTTAATCACAAGTAATATGTATTCAATGTTTGCATGATTAGTTTTAGGTAGTGTTATTTTTCCTTCTAATGTTATTGTTGTTATCTATATTTCAATGAATATCAATAGTTTAAAGGGGGCATTAAATGGACACTGAACCCAATTTTTTTTCTTTCTTGATTCAGATAGAGCATACAGTTTTAAGCAACTTTCTAATTTACTCCTATTAGCAAATTTTCTTCATTCTCTTGGTATGTTTATTTGAAAAGCAAGAATGTAAGTTTAGATGCCGGCCCATTTTTGGTGAACAACCTGGGTTGTCCTTCCTGATAGAGCTGTGGTTAACTGTTTTCCAATACAAAAAAAATTTCACAAAACACATCAAAAATACAATACAAAGTACAGTTTCACTCATAATAACACCATCTAATAAAAATTATTCAAAAACAATATTGCACATAAAAGTTATAAGAGCTCAAAGTAATGAGATTCTCAAGTGTTAGAAAAAAAAAGCTGCCAAAGTACTTTAACATAGATATACATTGCTAAAGAAGTACTTGTATGTGTGTATGTAAATATATATATATATATATATATATATATATATGTATTTAACAATATATTTACTGTAAATATTTGACAGTCCAATGTTCTGCACATAGCAGTATATGTTCTATGTATTTTTAAATAGATATATATTTAAATACAGGATATATATATATCTATATATATCTCTAACTATATATAATCATCTATATATATTGGTATAACTATATATTTGTTTAATAAACCATCAGATGTATGTAGAAATATTTATTTATGAATAAATAGAACATATTCAGTTCTGTTAAGTACTTTGGAATATTAAATATTTATATTTTTATGTCGGGTTAGTGCAATTGCAAAAATGCTATAGTGCGGGAGAGAGTGGGTGTTGGGGTTTTTTTCCACCTTTTTTCACCATTGACTTCTATGGGGGAATGCGAAAACACAATCGCAATTTACGATTTTTTACTTTAAGCATGATTTGGGTTACCACTAGTGCAAAATAAGTTTTTTTGAAACTTGTAATACGATGCAACTTGACTCGCACAAAAAGCTTAACTCTAATGAAGTCTTTGCGATTGTGAATTTTTTTTACCGCACCACTCTTAATCTAGCTCTTTGGGGCTGATTTAACATGCTGTGAATTCAGCAGTTTCCGTGCGAGACATCAGGCATCATAAGTTAAGAAGCAGCAGTCTTAAGAACGCTGCTCCTTAACTTATCCGCCACCTCCCAGGCAGTGGTCAGCAGTCATCCAGATCAGATACAATCATGATGATTGACACCCCCTGCTAGCAGCCGATTGGCCGCAAATCTGAAGGGGAGGCGGCATTGCACAAGCATTTCACTAGAAATGCTTGTGCAATGTTAAATGTCGACAGCATATGCTGTCGGCATTTAGCGATGTCGGGCGGACATGATCCGCCTATTCCGTCCTAATGGCGGTAAAGCCCGGCCCGGTTAGGATGGAATAGATCATCGTAACAGCCTTAAAAGGTCATCTTATTGATGCTCCTTGTGTAGCAACATGAGTGCGCTCCAGTAGTTGATCTTTCTGACTCTTACTGTGTGTGTTTAACTTAATTCCATGTGTTCAATAAAGAGTGAATAAAGATAATTAATTTAGAGATATAAAAATATATCATTTGTTTAAACACAATGTCCCTTAAATTTTTTGAATGAAAATAAATGTTTTATTTTTTAGTTTAGATAATATTGCATATCATAGCAGTTGCAAACCATATGAGTAATTTAAAATCCAATAAATAAAATTAAATATTCAGAAACCTTTATTTGAAAAATAACATTAAAATACAACTAAGAGCCAATATGTTCTGAGCTGAATATCCGTATGCGTTTCCTATGTATAGTGCATAACCAGGGGCAGAATTCACTAATGGGGTTCTCCAGCCTATTCAGATTTACCAGTCTTTTATCATGAGTCTTATGGTTATTTACTATGACAGCCAGATATGTAACTATAGTCAGCCATGTCTATTTTAAAAAGTGTATAGTTTATTAGAGAGAGCATACCATTTATTTATAATACCTGATTTTAGTATTCTTAATTAATCCAAACCTTAAATTAATTCACTGTTATTAATGCCACATTTATTAATATCTAATTGTCATTGTATTCCAGTGCTGCAACTATTCTTCAGATACCTGTAGTAAAACCTAGATTCCAAAATGGTGGCATAATACATTAACACAACCCTGGGCCAAGAATAGCACACATTCTGGTATTAAAGTAAATGGTAAAAAATGTTTACCAGAGGCTCTTTTTTTTAGCACCCTATACTTTAAAAGATATCACAGGGTGCACTATTATCTCTCATATTACAAGCGGTGAGTCAAGTGCAACACAAAATAGGACTGGAAAATGTAGCGCTTTTGGAGTAAAGTGTTAATGCTTGAATATATGCATAACTAAAAATGTGTAATATATTAAAATATAAGTATTTCATTTATATTTATACATATTAAATACAAAAACAGAATTTATGTTTACCTGATAAATTACTTTCTCCAACGGTGTGTCCGGTCCACGGCGTCATCCTTACTTGTGGGATATTCTCTTCCCCAACAGGAAATGGCAAAGAGCCCAGCAAAGCTGGTCACATGATCCCTCCTAGGCTCCGCCTACCCCAGTCATTCGACCGACGTTAAGGAGGAATATTTGCATAGGAGAAACCATATGATACCGTGGTGACTGTAGTTAAAGAAAATAAATTATCATACCTGATTAAAAAAACCAGGGCGGGCCGTGGACCGGACACACCGTTGGAGAAAGTAATTTATCAGGTAAACATAAATTCTGTTTTCTCCAACATAGGTGTGTCCGGTCCACGGCGTCATCCTTACTTGTGGGAACCAATACCAAAGCTTTAGGACACGGATGAAGGGAGGGAGCAAATCAGGTAACCTAAATGGAAGGCACCACGGCTTGCAAAACCTTTCTCCCAAAAATAGCCTCAGAAGAAGCAAAAGTATCAAACTTGTAAAATTTGGTAAAAGTGTGCAGTGAAGACCAAGTCGCTGCCCTACATATCTGATCAACAGAAGCCTCGTTCTTGAAGGCCCATGTGGAAGCCACAGCCCTAGTGGAATGAGCTGTGATTCTTTCGGGAGGCTGCCTTCCGGCAGTCTCGTAAGCCAATCTGATGATGCTTTTAATCCAAAAAGAGAGAGAGGTAGAAGTTGCTTTTTGACCTCTCCTTTTACCGGAATAAACAACAAACAAGGAAGATGTTTGTCTAAAATCCTTTGTAGCATCTAAATAGAATTTTAGAGTGCGAACAACATCCAAGTTGTGCAACAAACGTTCCTTCTTCGAAACTGGTTTCGGACACAGAGAAGGTACGATAATCTCCTGGTTAATGTTTTTGTTAGAAACAACTTTTGGAAGAAAACCAGGTTTAGTACGTAAAACCACCTTATCTGCATGGAACACCAGATAAGGAGGAGAACACTGCAGAGCAGATAGTTCCGAAACTCTTCTAGCAGAAGAAATTGCAACCAAAAACAAAACTTTCCAAGATAATAATTTAATATCAACGGAATGTAAGGGTTCAAACGGAACCCCCTGAAGAACTGAAAGAACTAAGTTGAGACTCCAAGGAGGAGTCAAAGGTTTGTAAACAGGCTTGATTCTAACCAGAGCCTGAACAAAGGCTTGAACATCTGGCACAGCTGCCAGCTTTTTGTGAAGTAACACAGACAAGGCAGAAATCTGTCCCTTCAGGGAACTTGCAGATAATCCTTTTTCCAATCCTTCTTGAAGGAAGGATAGAATCTTAGGAATCTTAACCTTGTCCCAAGGGAATCCTTTAGATTCACACCAACAGATATATTTTTTCCAAATTTTGTGGTAAATCTTTCTAGTTACAGGCTTTCTGGCCTGAACAAGAGTATCGATAACAGAATCTGAGAACCCTCGCTTCGATAAGATCAAGCGTTCAATCTCCAAGCAGTCAGCTGGAGTGAAACGAGATTCGGATGTTCGAACGGACCCTGAACAAGAAGGTCTCGTCTCAAAGGTAGCTTCCAAGGTGGAGACGATGACTTATTCACCAGATCTGCATACCAAGTCCTGCGTGGCCACGCAGGAGCTATCAAGATCACCGACGCCCTCTCCTGATTGATCCTGGCTACCAGCCTGGGGATGAGAGGAAACGGCGGGAACACATAAGCTAGTTTGAAGGTCCAAGGTGCTACTAGTGCATCCACTAGAGCCGCCTTGGGATCCCTGGATCTGGACCCGTAGCAAGGAACTTTGAAGTTCTGACGAGAGGCCATCAGATCCATGTCTGGAATGCCCCACAGCTGAGTGACTTGGGCAAAGATTTCCGGATGGAGTTCCCACTCCCCCGGATGCAATGTCTGACGACTCAGAAAATCCGCTTCCCAATTTTCCACTCCTGGGATGTGGATAGCAGACAGGTGGCAGGAGTGAGACTCCGCCCATAGAATGATTTTGGTCACTTCTTCCATCGCTAGGGAACTCCTTGTTCCCCCCTGATGGTTGATGTACGCAACAGTTGTCATGTTGTCTGATTGAAACCGTATGAACTTGGCCCTCGCTAGCTGAGGCCAAGCCTTGAGAGCATTGAATATCGCTCTCAGTTCCAGAATATTTATCGGTAGAAGAGATTCTACCCGAGACCAAAGACCCTGAGCTTTCAGGGATCCCCAGACCGCGCCCCAGCCCATCAGACTGGCGTCGGTCGTGACAATGACCCACTCTGGTCTGCGGAATGTCATCCCTTGTGACAGGTTGTCCAGGGACAGCCACCAACGGAGTGAGTCTCTGGTCCTCTGATTTACTTGTATCTTCGGAGACAAGTCTGTATAGTCCCCATTCCACTGACTGAGCATGCACAGTTGTAATGGTCTTAGATGAATGCGCGCAAAAGGAACTATGTCCATTGCCGCTACCATCAAACCTATCACTTCTATGCACTGCGCTATGGAAGGAAGAGGAACGGAATGAAGTATCCGACAAGAGTCTAGAAGTTTTGTTTTTCTGGCCTCTGTCAGAAAAATCCTCATTTCTAAGGAGTCTATTATTGTTCCCAAGAAGGGAACCCTTGTTGACGGAGATAGAGAACTCTTTTCCACGTTCACTTTCCATCCGTGAGATCTGAGAAAGGCCAGGACAATGTCCGTGTGAGCCTTTGCTTGAGGAAGGGACGACGCTTGAATCAGAATGTCGTCCAAGTAAGGTACTACAGCAATGCCCCTTGGTCTTAGCACAGCTAGAAGGGACCCTAGTACCTTTGTGAAAATCCTTGGAGCAGTGGCTAATCCGAAAGGAAGCGCCACGAACTGGTAATGCTTGTCCAGGAATGCGAACCTTAGGAACCGATGATGTTCCTTGTGGATAGGAATATGTAGATACGCATCCTTTAAATCCACCGTGGTCATGAATTGACCTTCCTGGATGGAAGGAAGAATAGTTCGAATGGTTTCCATCTTGAACGATGGAACCTTGAGAAACTTGTTTAAGATCTTGAGATCTAAGATTGGTCTGAACGTTCCCTCTTTTTTGGGAACTATGAACAGATTGGAGTAGAACCCCATCCCTTGTTCTCCTAATGGAACAGGATGAATCACTCCCATTTTTAACAGGTCTTCTACACAATGTAAGAATGCCTGTTTTTTTATGTGGTCTGAAGACAACTGGGACCTGTGGAACCTCCCCCTTGGGGGAAGCCCTTTGAATTCCAGAAGATAACCTTGGGAGACTATTTCTAGCGCCCAAGGATCCAGAACATCTCTTGCCCAAGCCTGAGCGAAGAGAGAGAGTCTGCCC